>NC_056726.1:1744234992-1744349992 GCF_019279795.1 Protopterus annectens | reverse complement strand
TTTTTCTGTCAGTGTATGACTTAAAGTTGTTTAAAAATAGTTGCTAGGGTCTTGGATCAGTATGTTTGATGTCTTTTTAAAACAATTGAACTTCTTTCATGAGGTCAGACAAATCAGATTACTCTGTTTTCTGCTTTTTAGCAACCATTATAGGCTGTAACTTGGGCCTGGGTTACAGTATTTTGCTTGTTCCTTCCAGGGGCAACAAGTATAGAAACTTTTGTATGTTTTTTTTTTTTGGGGGGGGGGGCTTATTGACTCAGGCTCATTTTGCCGTAGCTGTTGATAGGTTACTGTGCTGTTGCCATTTGGTGAGCTCCTTGGGGTGCCAATAAGGATTGAGGAGACAAATACATCCTCTGGCTATTCATCTTTTGTCTGGGTCAGGGATAACCAGTTTTGCCAGCATCAGAGAATAAGTGGATACTATTCTGCCAATCTTCTCTAAAGAGATTCTTCCTGGGCAAGGAACCATCTTGCTATCCACCCCCTCCCCCTTCACTTTGGCTACACTTGCAAGTAGTTAGTCATGGCTCTCAGTCTCTAAAAAAAAAAAAAAAAGTCTATATACACACCCACTTTTGTGTGTGTGTGTATATACATGAATATATATGTGTGTGTGTATATATATATATATATATATATATATATATATATGTATATATATATGTATATGTATATATATATGTATATATATATATATATATATATATATATATAAATCTTTCTCTATACACACCCGTGTAATACTACAATTGTAATGAGGATTTTATGGTTTTCTGTGGGTGTTCTTCCTGTGTTTCCAGTATGTGAAGATGCCTTTTTTTCTGCCAGCATTTTGCTGACTACCAATCATTTTGCCCTGTATAAGTTTGATAGATTATGTAAGAGCTTCAGACCCACATACATTTTTTGTTTCTTATTTGTTTAAGTTATCTTTTGGAGGTGTTTCACATTACTAATACTGTTTCTTAAGCACCAGATTTGAGGCAGTGTTGTCAGCAGTGTCATGGCTTCATTTTCAGAAACTTGTGGGGGAGCCCATTTGGTATAATGGTTAAGGTCTTCACCTTCCATACACAAGGTTCGAGCCTAACCTTAAGCTAGTCCCATTTTGGAGTTTGCATGTTCTACCTGTGGTGCGCACAGTATCCTCAAATTTGAACACTGATCACAGACTGCATGCTGTGGTTCCAAATGGGCATGGGTATTTGCTGGTGATGTGTTTTGAGGTCCCTGCTTACTCTGACATATGCCAGGAAACCATGCTAACAGTGGGAAGGATGTATGTGCCCCTGTTCAGTGTGTTCGCACCGTTAAGTCCAGCAACCTTGGTCAGTGGGCTGCTGGCTGGATGGTCCCCATTTGCCTAGCCTGGGTTACCTGGGATAGCTCTCTTGCATGAAGGTTGGACATAAAAAAAATCAACCATCCTAACATGAACTCAAATTGCTACTCTGTGTAGGCTGACCTAGAGGCAGAGCTTAGATGTGGATGGCATGATAGTATGGAGGAGGTTGGACATTCTGTGTAACCGGGAGACTAGATGGAAGGGCAATGCAGCAGTGCCACTTAGCTTTTGATTCAGAGTCTAGTACTCAGGAGGAGGCCAGGCTAGAAATGGTGTGAGAATTGTAGTGAGGAGAGGCTTCAGAAGACAGTGAGGGATGTCATCAGAATTAGTGACAAACTCATGGCAGTCAGACTCCATTGTAATGACAGAGCAGTATTCATAATCTGTCTCTAGTGAAGAGAAGAATGCATTCAGACAGCAGTTGGTGGTACCTATTACATAAAGCAGGACTACAGAAATTGGTGTTGATGGGTGACCTGAATGCACATATCAGGACTTTGACATCCTTCCTCTGAGCCAGTAATCAGGGAGCCTCAGTCCTCACCACTTACAATGGTGAGGGACATTCACTTAAAAATAGATGTACACAGTATTTCCAGATGTAGCTGTCTGCACCAAGCGCAGTTTCCTTTAAGAGCACACAGGGAGCACACTCTCGTCTGGAGCTGGGTTTCCTTTCTCTCTCTCACCAGGCCCCAGATAGGACTCCATACTGACCACAGCTGTAGAGTTGCGTCCTCAGCAGAGTGTTCTAAGACAAGTCCTCCACCACCCTCTCTGTGAAACCAGTACTCTGTGTCCCTGCTTCAAGTAGCTGACACACACTTTGAGATTTGATTGTCTCGCATGCCTACACACACATGCATGCACACCTGGCAAAGGCTGGCATAGATTTACCAGCTGTGCCCCTTCTTCCCAGACTGTAAAGTAGATACTACCACCAGAACATTCCAAAGACAGCTACTGTAAGGCTCTTACAATGGTACCCAATTCTATTGAGTAAAATTTAATACTAATACAAATGGTAGTGTTTGAGCAATGCAGCAAGGCTTTCATGAGCGGCCACAGTGTCACCAAATAAATATAAGTACTCTCAAAGGTTAAAATAGTCTCTAAAAGACCAGCCACAATTACACATTTAAATATGTTTAATAATAAATAAAAAAAATGGAAATACTAAGTATCTATTTACAATAAACCGTTTCAGTCATAGGAATATTAAAAATAACTTTGATAGATTCACACAGCTACAGAAAAACAGTACTTAACTAATCTCACTATGTTTTCCTCACTGATGTAAAGAATTATTATTCCCTTGTTACCTGCTAAAGCAAAACAAGGTGGAAGTCGGTGAGTGGTCTTCCTTGTCAGGTTTCACAAACAGACTGCTCTGAGAATTCTGGCTCATCTAGTATTAAAGCATCATTTCAGTGCTGGATTAGAGAGATATCACATACATATGGTCATCTGATTTCTGATTCCTACACTGCTCCTTTACTAGAAACTGAATCAGAATCTAGCACATATGTGTTATAATACACACACAAAGCTTTGCTAAGATGTGTTACAGCATTTCGAAGTTATAAATCCATGTCAAACCTTCCACCCTTCCATGGTAGCATTATGGCCTAAACCAGGTAATTTAATTTCAGACTATTTTTCAAAGTTAGCTGGACTGAGATTATATATTCAGCCGTTGCAATACAGTCTGACCTAGAGGTGTATTTCTTTTCTGTCCTGTAGGACCAACTGTTGGTACATTTAGCACAAACAGCTGCTTTACAAATATATTTTCAACACACAAGCACCTGCACAAATCAGTTTTGATATGCAAATGATGTATAATTCTTTACAAAACTCGACCTAGCTATGCTGGCATATGTTTCGCCGTCACTGCCATACTTCTGGCATAGCTGGCACTACCTCGCATCATCACCTCTCTCCCCTCTTTGAAGACTCAAGCTAGTTTCTCAAGTGACCTTGGAGAAATGTTGCTTGAGAGGAATGAGCCTGTCTTGGGAATACTGTAGTCCATGCCCTGTTTTATGAATGCATCTGCATTGGCATTGCTGAATCCACTGTGGTGCTGCATTGTCGTGTCATATATGTCTGCAACCGTAGGCTCAACCTTAGTAACTTGGCATTTTGCTGACTGGCTCAATGTAGCCGTAAATCCCCCTCAGGCATCTCCTGCCCCCCATTGCAAATTCTCACCACAAGGGCTTACCTGTAATGGTAAAGCTTTATCATGTTAACATGGTACAATTTGTGCCCCTTGCTCCTGCCTGCAGGTGTACCAGGTAATTAAAATCACTGACCTTCCTTACCATTTCTAAGTTTCCTGCCCAAGCTGCCTCCAGCATGGCTTATTGTGTCTGACAGGAATGAGAACCATAACCTGCTGTCCCACAGCTTACTCTCGGGGTGAAGCATTCCTGTCATACCAGACCTATTTCTGCTGTTGGGCTCCTGCCAGGTTCTCCTGGGCTAAGTCCATGAGCTTTCTGAGGTTTAGGATATATGCTACAACATACTTATTGTGGAATTCACACTCGCCCTACCACTCATCATGAATCAAATCTAAAGGCCCCCTCACCCTCTGCACATACAGCAACTCAGAGGGTGAAAAAACTGTGGATTCCAGGGCTACCTCCCTGTACACAAACAGCAGATGGGGCAAATATTTGTCCCAGTCTCTTAAACTGGTCTGCAAATGTCTGTAGCATGGGCTGTGGTGTAGAGTGTAACCTCTCCACAATCCATTAGTCTGGTTGTGGTCTTTAGGTACTTCATCCCACAGGGCCTCTTCCACAGAAACGCCAGCAGGTCTGAAGTGAAATTGGGACCTTTGTCAGTCAGTATCTCTGTTGGGAAACCCAGAATGTTGAAAATCTCTAACAGTATTTGCCACCTTCTCTGCCTCAGTGAAGAACAGAACCACTGCTTTAGGGTATCTAGTAGCATAATCTACTACCACAAGGATATACTTATTTCCTATGGAACTTGGGATACTCAGAGACCCCACAATATCCATAGCTACCCTCTGAAATGGCTTTTCAGTCACAGGCAAAGGCATAGGTGGAGCTTTGACCTTGTCCCCTGCATTGCCTACTTTTTGGCACTGCTACCAGGTCCTGCAGTACCCTGTTGCATCCCTTGCAGTCCTAGGCCAATAAAAGTTTTGCATGTTTCTTGGTATGCTTTATGCCTATATGACCTGCAAAAGGAATGTTATGGGCTGTGGCTAGAAGTCCACAAAACAAATGAATGCCAGCAGATAAATAGGATCCATTAAATAATTTATTACAAAAAGAATAACATCATATAAATCAGACCGGTTTCGGCTGGCAAAAAAATAGCACAGCCTTCTTCAGTGATGAAAAAATAATCAAAAATGATGCATTTATATAGTAACTGAACTACATCCTATTGGTGTAATTATAATTGCTCATTGAGTCCAGGTGCAAATAATGCTCCTAATATGGTAATCCATTTCTTTTCTTTGGTATCAAGCAAAGAGTGCCATCCTGTCTTATTAAATCTATTGTCCCTTATAATATCAATAACTGTGAAAGAAAATTTGGCATTGGGATGTTTCAGACAATGTTTGAACAGAGCATTATTTGATTTTTTAGTTCTAATATTGCTCATATGTTCTGAAATGCGGAATCTTAAAGGCCTAGAAGTCTGGCCAACATAAAAAGCACCACAGCTACATGTTACAAGATAAACAAGCCATTCACTACTACAGTTTGCAAAAAATGATATTTCATAAACCCTCGGACAATTCCTGCTAGTAAACTCTTTTGTCTTTGCAATCTTGTCACAATTACTGCAATGTCCACATGGGAAACATCCCACCACTCGTTCCCCGGTTAATGTTGTTTGAACAAAAGATGTATTATCAGTATGATGTGTGTGCTTATAATGAATAAAATGGGAAGCCAAATTTCTCCCTTTTCGAAATGAGAATAAGCATTTGTCAGATAATACCCCCGATAACTCAGGAATATTGGACAAAATATTCCAATTGGTATTTATGCTATGCATTAAAACATTAGTATTCCTGGCATAAGTAGTCACAAACCTGATTGGCATTGTGACACTGTTGTCCTTATTTTTATATTTCAAAAACTCTTCCCTGGGGCGTGTATTGACCCAATTGCTTGCTTTGATGACATGTCCCATAGGATAACCTCTATCACGGAATCTATTGATGAGATCAAATCTATCTTTTTCAAAATCCTCTGGCTGAGAACAAATCCTTCTGGAATGAATAAGTTGTGATTTAGGTATGATTTTGGCAATATGCGGAGGATAAAAGCTGGAGGCGTGAAGGACAGTGTTGTATTTGGGATATTTCCTAAATACTTGAGTAGCCAAAGTGCCATCTTTCTGTCTAGTTATTAGAACATCAAGAAAGGTAATTGTTTCAACATGGTAGTTTATAGTAAACTGTAAACCCCATATGTTGTTATTAAGGTACGAAACAAATTCCATTAAGTACTCAGCATCTGCCCTCCACACCATCCAGCAATCATCCAAATACCTCCTCCAAATATCAATTTCAGGGAGGTAAATATTATGGCTAACATCATATATGATGTATTCTTCAATATAAGCCATAAAAAGGTCGGCATAGATGGGAGCAAAAGATGCTCCCATAGCCGTACCCTTAACCTGCCAAAAACATACGTCTTCATAGAAAAACACGTTATGTGTAAGAACCAATTCAGCCATACCGACAGAAAAGGTATTGAAATCTTCATCTTCAATGCAAGCAATATTGAGCCAATAAGCTATAGCATCCAGCCCCACTTGATGTGGTATATTCGTATAAAGGGCACTTACATCCAGTGGTACACATCAGCCAGTCAGGTTCCAGTTGGACATCGGAAATAATCTGTAAAAATTCGGTTGTATCCTGTAAACGTGAGCGAACATGTGTCAACATAGGTTTAAGATGTTTAGTCAAGTACAAAGATAATGGTTCAGTTAAATATCCACGGCCGGAAACAATAGGTCTTCCAGGCGGGTTGGTGGGGTGCTTGTGGATTTTAGGAAGAAAATAAATATATTGGTTGGTTGAATCAGAAATAGTTAACTGTTGTAAGGTGAAATCAGTAATAAGGCCAGTATCCCTAGCACAACAGAGAAAATCATCCATCTGTTTAAATCTGTGTATAGGGCTGAGACACATTTTAACATAATATTTGTTATCTGATAGCTGCCTCATGGCCTCATTATTGTAATCAATCCAATTCATGACAACCACTGCCCCACCTTTGTCGGCAGAGATAACCAGATCCTTGTTTTGTGACAATTCATCCATAGCTTGTTTTTCATTTAAAGATAAATTATTAGATTTGAAACGAAATTCCGAACCATGGAAATGTAAATCTTTGAGAACCATGTGGCTAGAAGTGTCAGATAGTAGGCTATAGGGACTACCAACTGCTGTATTCTCACCCTCGAGCCCTACCTCAGGGGTCCACTCTCTGTACAGTAACCCTTTGTTGCAGTATACAGGCACTCCTTTTCCTTGAGGATCAGATGTTCTTCATGTTTCACTGTTGCAGTCATTACATTTGGGTAATCTGCTGGCAGGTTGCCCTCAGTCGGCCTGAATATCAAAGTCTTGGGTCCTGCGTTGGTTACTGTCTCCTGTTCCATGACGTCAGGTCATCAGGGGTATAAAACATGCAGCTGACGTCATTTTATTCAGAAGTAGAAGCAGTTCGCAAGTGCCAGTCGGCCGACTCCTGAAATTTTCGCATTCGAGTTTCAGATCCGAAGTCTTCAATTAAAGCTAAGTACCCCATTGGGGAAACTTTTTCTTGCTCCTTACCGATGTCAATAAAAGTTGTTAATTGCATTACTTGTGGGAAGCAAATACCTCATAAGGATTTTCATTTGTACTGTATTCCTGGCCTAGGCCCAGATCATAACGTGCCTTGCTGTCGGTTTTTTGCTAGATTTAACTAACGCACTATTAAGCGTTTGTATATCTTTGCTTCACAATATTTTGGATCCAGATTTAATTACCCTGAAATGTCGTCTGATAGCAATCCGACTACCAGAGTTCACAAAAAACACAAAGAAAAGGACAGAGACAGACCGTCGAGGTCCAAAACCGATGATGAAGCTTTCCTAAGCCAGTTGCTGGTGTACTACTACAGTGAGGCATTTTCGCAGCCCCTGATACCTGCTACTTTTGAGTCACAGGCATCTACCGAGACCCATGCGGAGTCCGGTATGCTGCGAGATTCTGAGTATTGTACCCGTGGATGTCTCTCCCTTGGGATGGGTCCAGAGCTGCTGAGCAGGCACCGGCTTCTGAGGGTGATGTTCATTGTGTTACCCTGCTGCAGTCATCACACTTGGGTTATCCTGTCGTCAGGCGGTCCCGCAGTCTGCCGGATTTCCAAAGTCTTGGTCCGACGTCGGTTGCTGTCGCCTCATCCCTGACGTCAGTGCGCCAGGGGTACATATACTGCAACCGACACCATTTTCTTCAGTCTTTCTTGCCGTGCAGTGCCCGAAGCAGAAGCAGTTTGCAAATGCCGGTTGGCTGACTCCTGAGATTGTCGAATTTCAGACCGAAGTCTTCTATAAAGCTAAGTACCCCGTTGGGGAAACTTTTCTTGCCTCGGACCGATGTCAGAAAAAGTTAACAATTGTATTTATTGTGGGAAGCAAATACCTCATAAGGATTTTCATTCTTATTGCATACCTTGCCTAGGCCCTGATCACGACGTCACTTCTTGTTGTTTTTGTGCTAGGTTTAATAAGCGTACTATTAAAAGACGATTTAATTTCGCATGACACTGTTTTGGTAGAAAATTTAAATATAACATGCCATCGGAGCTACCGACTACTGGCGTGCACAAAAAGCGCAGGGACAAGGACCCAACAGCCAAGGCCTAAACCCGATTCCAAGGCCTCGGTTGATCTGGTCTCCGGTTCTCCGGTTATCAGTGAGGCTCCGACGCAGCCCCTGACTACCACAGTTATGGAACCCGAGACCACTACGGATATTTTGACGGAATGTAATAGGCTGACGCAGCCTTTTACTTCAGGCCCTTCCGACGATTTACCTTCTAAGGACGTCGGTGCTTCTGAAACGCCATCGGTTTCTGAGGGTGTTTTCAGACCGACTACTCTCACAGTCAAAACGTTTTCTAAGTCTAAGACTCCTTCTAAAGCTAAAAAGACTACACTTCCGTCTCCTGTTCAAGGCCCTATGCCTAAGAAACAGATGCTCAAAATGGCTTAAGATTTGATTTTTCTTATCAGGGGTTCATAGCCGCCTCCTGATAAAAGGCCTAGACAAGAGGAAGATTCTGCTTCTTCTGAGCAACTGTCTATTTCTTCAGATTCTTCTGAAGACCAAGACTATTCCTACTCTCCTTATGAAGATTCTGATGCTGAGGACTCTATTCTCTCAGCTTCCCCTCCTGAAGACTACTCTTTTGGGGAAACGTTACACAGTATGAGGGAACATTTTCACTGGGAAGGTCAGGATTACTCTGATTCCAAGAAAAGGCTCAGAGAGTTTCTTTGACTCCCCCAACACAGACCTCTAGCCATCCCACCTGTTTTGGACATTGTGGATGATGTCTATTTAGAATCCAGTTTCAACCCAGACTCTCTACCTCCTGCTCCGGCTAAGCCTGACAGATACTACAGAGTACCTGATTCCTACAAATTTCTTTACAAAAACCCAATAGCTGACCCAGAGACTATCTCCCAGGGTCTCAAGGGGGCTAAGGCTTCCATGGCTAAAAACCCAGTACCTTCTGAGAGGGACTCGAGCACTAGACAGGTGGGGGAAAAAGGTTTACACCTCAGCCACATTAGCTATGAGCGCACTAAATTGTCAATTTCATATGCTTAAGTATCAGCAGTTTCTAATCTCTCAGTTAAAACAAAAGATAACCTCCCTCCCTCAACAATCTGAATTGAAAGAAGTACAGGATTTGTTGCACGCCACCGAGCAGGTGGGCAAACATACCTTATAATGTGGGTTTGATTCTTTGGAGGCCTCCTGCAGAGCAGTTGTCACTGGATCAGTTATTCGTAGGCATGCCTGGTTAAAGGAACAAAGTCTACCTGATCATGTTAAAGCAAAACTAATGGATGCACCCTTACAGCAGGATGTTCTTTTTGGAGTTAAAGCAGAAGTTTTAAAGAAAATGGAAGATAAGGCGAAATCAATACAGACAGTCAAAGATTTCCTACAAGTACAACCCCCTCGCTTCAGCAGAAACTGGCCAACAAAAAATTGGTCCTTTCCAGCCACTGACCGACCTCAGAGGGGTAAATACAGGCGCCCAAGGGGCAGAGGACAACCACAAGCCCAGTATTAACCTCGCCAGTGGGGGCACTCCAACCCAGAAAGGAGGAGAAGGCAGGTCTCAACCCACCAGAAGGCAAACTCAATGACTTGCACCTCAGCTGGCCAAACAAAGCTCTTTTGTCAGCCCCCTTGGGGGGAAAACTAGCACTTTTTGCAGACAACTGGCACATGGTCACAAAGGACAAATGGGTCCTAGACATAATTTTACGAGGATACAGATTCCACTTTCACACCTTGCCAATGAAAAGAGGAGTGCCAAACCTGCCACTAAATCAAAGGGCAGAGGCTCAAAAACAAATTACAGCTCTCATGGCCATAAGAGCCATTCAATGGGTTCCGATTCAAGAGCAAGGACAAGGATTTTACTCAAGGCTCTTTCTAGTACCCAGAAAGGACAATGCTTGGAGACCAATTCTGGACCTTTCAATTCTAAACACTTACTTAGAAGTCCCAAAATTCAAGATGCTAACACTACAGCAGCTACTTCCCATGTTGGGCAAGGAAACATGGCTGGTAACGTTGGACCTCAGGGAGGCATACCTGCATGTCCCTATCAGACAAAGTTGCAGAAGATACCTCCGTTTCATTGCAGGTTCAACCCATTACCAATTCTTTGCACTGCCCTTTGGCTTATCTACTGCACCCAGAGTTTTCACAAAATGCCTGGAACCAGTAATTGCATACTGCAGACAGAAGAATTCAAATATATCCATACCTGGATGACTGCCTCATCCAAGCAGAAAGAAAAGACATTCTCTTACATCATCTGGCATTTGTGAAGCATCTACTAAATTGTCTGGGGTACACAGTAAACGAAAAGAAGTCAAAACTAGTACCCTCACAAAAAATGACATTTCTGGGTGCCAGCTTGGACACAACGGCCCAGAAGGCTTATCTTACACCAGACAAGCAACTACAACTGACTCAATATTTCAAGACAATGGCAACAAAGACCCAATTAACTGCAAGAAAAATTCTGCAGGCTTTGGGCTTCATGGCATCTTGCATTCTGATAATACCATTTGCAAAACTGCATATGAGGAAATTACAGTGGTACCTAAAAAGTGTATGGTCTCAACACAGCCACAGCTTGGACACAGTGATATCTCTCATTCCGTGCCTTCATCAGGAATTTCTATGGTGGGCACAGGCATGTCACCTCAACAAGGGTCAGCCTTTCACCTTGCCCCCAACCAGGCAAACTATCACAACAGATGCTTCAGACTATGCCTGGGGGGCACACATGGCAGGGCAATGCATTCAAGGCCTATGGACTGCAGAACAAAGCAAACTGCACATAAATCAAAAAGAGATGCTAGCTGTACAGAAAGCTCTGACAGCCTTCAAGGATCTACTACATCCAGGACAACTTGCAATAAAGACGGACCACACCACAGTAATGTGGTACATAAACAAGGGGGCACACATTCCTACCCTCTTTGCAGGCAAGCAATAATTTTATGGAACACAGCTGTGGCCTACCAAGTCCAGTTACAAGCTCAATTCCTGCCAGGACAGAAAAACATATTGGCAGACGACCTAAGCAGAAACATCAAAGATCCCCACGAGTGGAAACTAGACCCACAAATATTTACAATGATAACTCAAAAATGGGGCCTACCAAATATAGACCTGTTTGCCAGTCCTCAAAACTACCAACTAACAAAATTTTGTACAAGGACATTCCACCATCAAGCTTGGAAAATGGACGCTCTCTCCTTCGGTTGGAAAAACCTGACAGCATATGCCTTTCCTCCATTACCTCTTCTCACAAAGGTTCTTTTGAAGGTCAAAAAGGAGAAACCTCGACTGATTCTCATAGCCCCAGACTGGCCACGCCAGCACTGGTACCCGCTGTTGAAGAATATGGCTCACAGCCCACCATGGATATTGCCTCAAATACCTCATTTGCTCACGCAGCAAAACAAAACAGATTCTACACAGCCAGCTAAAAACCTTAAACCTGGCTGCATGGCAAATCTTTTAAACATCCAACCAGCCCCTCTTTCACAAGCAGTTCTGGATGTTATTCTGGAAGCCAGGAGGCCAAGCACCAGGAAGGCTTACTCGGACAAATGGAAAAGGTTTTCTGCCTGGAACCAAGCTAAAGGCCAAGATACAACTCAGCCTCATATGCCTCACATTCTGCAGTATTTAGCTGAGATGTTGCACAAAGGACTTTCCTTCTCCTCAATTAAAATCCATGCTTCAGCTATTTCAGCTCACTACGACACAAATCCACCTTTATTTTCACATCCTCTTCTAAAGCAGTTCCTCAGAGGGGCAAAAAACATTAGACCACCTAGAAGAGCTCCTACACCAACATGGGACCTCAACTTTGTTCTGGAAAAACTAACGTTACCTCCCTTTGAACCAGCTTTCTCTGCAGACCTTCTGTTCCTATCTTGGAAGACTGCCCTGCTCCTGGCAATAACATCTGCTAGGAGAGTCTCAGAATTACAGGCACTAATTGCAGTGGAACCTTTCCTCATTTTTCATCAAGACCGAGTTTCTCTATGAACTAATCCTTCCATCATGCCTAAGGTGGTTTCCAGTGTAGCTTTAAATCAAACCATTCATCTACCCACTTACTTTCCCAATCCACAGAACAAAGGTGAGAGACTCTTGCATTCCTTGGACATTCACAGGCAGCTTTGTTACTACTTGGACAAAACTAAGGCTTTCAGAAAAACTGACCAGCTCTTTGTATCCTATGCTACAGCTTCTCAAGGGAGGGCTATATCCAAACAAACCATTTCTAAATGGATAGGCCATTGCATACGGTTCTGTTATACCCATCATGGGAAACCAGTTCCTCCTACCATTAGATCCCACTCTACCAGGGCAACAGCTACCTCTACAGCATTTCTCAGAGGGGTTCCTACCAAGGAAATTTTAGAAGCTGCAACTTGGAGTTCTGTACACACCTTCACCAAACACTATCACTTACCTCTTTATTCTAAGTCCAGGGCTGGCTTTGCCACTGCAGTTCTGCAGGGCCTCATTGCCCCCACTAACCCTCTGATACCTCCACCCTACCTTAGCTTTGGGACTCAACCCAAGTGTGATGACTGCAGCAGGGTAACACGAACATAGTACAGTTTTGTACCTACCATAAATGTAGATGTTCAAGTGTTCACCCTGCTGCAGTCCAGGTTACCCTCCCTCCAACCCTTCTGATCTTCTGGCTAAATCTCTGCTATGCCTTACTGATGTATTTGCTTATAGCTGAAGGGATTTTGTGTTTGTACAGTGTTCACACCATTTGGTACTAATTTTGATCACCTTTTTGGGGGCACCTGACATCTGGGGCAAGAAAAACTGAAGAAAATGGTGTCGGTTGCAGTATATGTACCCCCTGGCGCACTGATGTCAGGGATGAGGAGACAGCAACCGACGTCGGACCAAGACTTTGGAAATCCGGCTGACTGCGGGACCGCCTGACGACAGGATAACCCAAGTGTGATGACTGCTGCAGGGTGAACACTCGAACATCTACATTTATGGTGGGTACAAAACTGTACTTTTTCAGGCCTCAATATTTCTATACAAAACCAACACCAGCTACAAAAACAACTTCTAAGTCTAATAAACCGATGCATGAGCCACGTGCTCAGGCCCCTATGCCTAAAAAACAGATGATCAAAATGGCCGAGGACTTAATTACCTTGATCAGGAGTTCCCAAACCCCCCCCCCGGTAAGAAGCCTAGGCAAGACACTGATTATGAATCTTCAGATCAGGTTTCTGTTTCTTCTGATTCCTCTTCTGAGGAATTTTCTATACCACCCTATGAGGATTCAGATGCAGAAGAATCCTTCCCATCTGCATCACCTCCTGAGGATTATTCTTTGAGAAACCTTGCATACTTTAAGGGAACATTTTATTTGGAAGAGTCAGGATTTCTCAGAATCAAAAAAGAGGCTTAGGGATTTCCTTCTTCCTCAGCCTAGGCCTTTGGCTATACCTCCTGTATTAAACATTGTTGATGTGTTTCCAGAATCAAGCATGGCTCCTGATTCCCTACCTCCGGCTCCTAGTAAGCCAGATAGATATTACAGGGTTCCTGACTCCCACAAATTTTTATTCAAAAATCCTGCTGCTTATCCTGAAACTATTTCACAGGATCCCAAAGGTGTAAAGGCCTCTACAGCCAAGAATCCTACCCCCTCTGATAGAGATTCCAGGGTGCTGGATAGATGGGGAAAGAAGGTTTGTACATCTGCAACCTTGGTAATTAGGGCCTTAAACTGCCAGTTTCATATGCTTAAATATCAACAGCATGTTATGGGATTATTGAAACAAAATGATGTTGATTTCTGAATGTGTGGAAAATAAAGAATTACAGGCATTATTGCATGCAGCAGAACAGGTTGGAAAGCATACTTTGCAATGTGGTTTTGATTCCTTGGAGGCCTCTTGCAGGGCCGCAGTTACTGGATCTGTGATTAGAAGGCATGCCTGGCTCAAGGAGCAAAATCTGCCTGGTCATGATCAAGCTAAATTGTTGGATGCACCTTTACAGCATGATACTCTGGTAATAAGGCAGAAGAGGTTTTAAAGAAAATGGAAGACAAAGCTAAATCTATGCAAACTGTGTAAGATTTCTTACAAGTGCAGCCACCCAGATTCAGTAGACACTGGCCTACTAAAAATTGGTCCTATCCTTTGTCCAACAGAGCCTCACAAGGCAAATTCAGGCGCTCAAAAGGCTCTAGATACCAATCAAAGGGTTCTTACAGGTCAAAGCAATGGGGTACCTGTACCTCCATATCTGCAGGAAACAAAGCACAACCCTACAGTAAGCAGTTTCAATGACTTCCGTCTACCATCACCAAGCACTTATCTTTTGGCAGCCCCCTTGGGGGGAAAATTAGCACTTCATGCTCAAAAATTGGCAGTTAACCCAGGACAAGTGGGTATTAAACATAGTATCCCACGGGTACAGATTTCATTTCCATACCTTGCCAATTCCAAATGGTTGGCCAGATCTGCCACAAAATCAATGGGCAGAGGCTCAGAAACAAGTTATGTCCCTCATGGATATGGGGCTATTCAACCAGTATCAGAACAGGAAAAAGGACAAGGTTTTTATTCAAGACTGTTCCTGGTACCCAGAAAAGACGATGCCTGGTGTCCAATACTGGATTTATCGATTTTGAACACATTCTTGGACATCCCAAAATTCAAAATGCTGACTTTACAGCAGCTTCTGCCCATGCTGGGCAAAAACGCTTGGTTAGTGACTCTAGATTTGAGAGGCATACCTGCATATCCCAATAAGGGAATTGTGCAGAAGATACCTCCGCTTCTAGGCAGGTTTTATGCATTACCAATTCTCTGCACTGCCCTTTGGCTTGTCTATTGCGCCTAGGATTTTTACAAAGTGCCTGGCACCAGAAATTACATTTTGCAGAGAAAGAAGCATACAAATCTATCCTTACTTGGACGACTCTCTCATTCAAGCAGAAAACAGGGACATTCTTCTTCAACATCTGGCGTTTGTAAAAAGGCTTCTAACATGCCTAGGGTAGACAGTAAGCGAAAAGAAATCACAACTGGTACCCTCTCAAAAAAATTACATTCCTGGGTGCAAGCTTGAATACAACTGCCCAGATGGCTTACATTACGCCAGACAAACAAAAGCAACTGACAGTTTACTTTAAACAGATGGCAACAAAAACCTAGTCATCAGCAAGACAAATTCTGCAGGCTTTGGGGTTCATGGCATCCTGCATTCTACGAATTCCATATGCAAGACTGCATATGAGGAAACTACAATGGTAGCTAAAAAGTTTATGGAGTCAACATTGTCACAGTCTGGAAACAATTATTCCTCTCGTTCCCTGCCTACAACAAGAGTTTCTTTGGTGGGCAGAGACATGTCACCAGAACAAGGGACGATCTTTCACTCTACCCCCTGCCACCCAAACCCTAACTACAGACGCATCAGACTATGCTTGGGGGGCCCACCTGGTGGGGAGATGCATTCAGGGCATATGGAGCCCAAAACAAATGCATCTGCATATCAACCAAAAAGAGATGTTAGCTGTTCAGAATGCCCTGACAGCCTTCAAGGATTTCCAGGACAACTACTGATAAAGACGGACAACACCATGGTTATGTGGTACATAAACAAGCAGGGGGAGGGGGTACACATTCCTACCCCCTTTGCAGACTAGCCATGGCATTGTGGGACACAGCCTTGACTTACCAAGTACATCTTCAAGCTCAATTCCTGCCAGAAAAACAAAATACTCTGGCAGACGACCTAAGCAGAAATCGTATAGACTCTCACGAGTGGAAACTGGATCCACAAGTCTTCAGCATAACAGAGAAATGGGGGAGTCCAGACATAGATCTATTTGCCTCTCCCCAAAATTATCAACTGGACAAATTCTGCACAAGGACTTATCACAGACAAGCATGGAAAGTGTGCTGTATCCTTCAGTTGGAAAAACCTATCAGTCTGCGCCTTTCCTTCTCTGCCTCTTCTCCCCATGGTCTTACAGAAAAACCAAAAATGATCCTAATTGCCCCGGACTGGCCTTGCCAGCACTGATGCCCAATTCTAAGGAATATGTCTCAACTCCCTCCTTGGTACTTGCCTCAGATACCTAATCAACTGTCTCAGCAGAGCAATCAAATTCTTCACAGTCTGCTCCAAACTCTGAACCTGGCAGCATGGCTGATCATGTAATTATTTAAGCAACACCTCTCAGTAAATCTGTGATGGATGTCATTTTGGAAGCCAGAAGACCTAGTACTAGGAAATCTTATGCTGATAAATGGAAGAGATTCTGTGCTTGGAACCAAGCACAAGGAACGGACACAGCAAAGCCAAATATTCCTTAGATTTTACAATACTTGACTGAGATGTTTGACAAGGGCCTGTCTTTCTCTTCAATAAAAATCAATGCCTCTGCCATCTCGGCTCATTACAACACAGAGCCTCCCATCTTTTCTCATCCTCTGCTAAAACAGTATCTTAGAGGGGCCAAAAAATTAAGGCCTCCCAGATCATCACAGACTCCTGCATGGGACCTCAATTTTGTGCTGGAAAAGCTCACCCTGCCACCTTTTTGAACCAGCAGCTACTGCGGATATAAAGTTTTTATCTTGGAAAACAGCTTTCCTTCTGGCATATACACTTCAGCAGGAAGGGTTTCAGAACTGCAGGCCCTCATGGCTATGGAGCCTTTTATTACATTTTACCCGGACAGGGTGTCCCTCAGGACCAATCCTTCCTTTATGCCTAAGGTGGTATCCAGTGTGACTCTTAATCAAACTATTCACCTGCCAACATTTTACCCAAATCCGCAGAACAAGGGGGAGCGGATTCTGCATTCCTTGGACGTACACAGGCAACTTAAGATTCTACTTAAACAGGACCAAATCTCTAAGAAAGTCTGAGCAACTACTGGTAGCATTTGCTGCAGGATCAGAGGGGAAGGCTATATCTAAGCAGACTATTTCAAAGTGGATAAGCCACTGCATTCGTTTGTGCTACTTGCATCATGGTAAACCGGTGCCCAAGGGAATCAGGTCACATTTCACCAGGGCTGAATCTACCTCAGCAGCTTCTGAGAGGAGTTCCAACCAACGACATTCTAGAAGCTGCTACTTGGAGCTGTTCATACCTTTACAAAGCATTATTATTTGCCTCTCTTCTCTAAGTCCTGGGCAGGCTTTGCCACTGCAGTTCTGCAGGGCCTTATAGCCACTCCTAATGCTATTTAGCCCCAGCCTCCCAACCATAGCTTTGGGATTCTACCCAAATGTAATGACTGCAGCAGTGAAACATGAAGAACATAGTACAGTTGTGTACACTTACCATAAATGTAAATGCTCGAGTGTATTCACTGTTGCAGTCCAGGTTACCCACCCGCATCCCCCGTTTTTCTAGAACTTCTCTTTCCTTCACTATATTCTAAAGCCTTTGTGGTTGTGGTGTATTTGCTTTTAGATGAAGGTATAGTTTATGTTGATACAATTGCATTTACATATATATTGCAGTTTATATATATATATATATATATATATATACATTTATATATATATATATATATATATATATATATATATACATTTATATATATATATATATATATATATATATATATATATATACATTTATATATATATATATATATATATATATATATATATATATATATATATATATATATATATATAGATATATATATATATAGATATATATATATATATATATATATATATATATATATATTTTTGCTGCCCATTTGGGGGGCACCTGACATCTTGGGCAAGAAAAACTAAAATGGTGTCGGCTGCATGTTTTTATACCCCTGACGACCTGACATCATGGAAGAGGCGACGGCAACCGACGCAGGACCAAAGACTTTGTTATTCAGGCCGACTGAGGGCAGCCTGCCAGCAGATTACCCAAATGTAATGACTGCAACAGTGAATACACTCAAACATCTATATTTATGGTAAGTGTACACAACTGTACTGTGCTTCCCTAGCTACCTCCTTCAAGCAGTTTTGTGTAAGATCTGACAGCTCAGCCCGTCTCAACTCTACCTTTGTGAGCCTTCCCAGCTCCCCTTCCACAGGAAGTCTGGTATCCTCTGACAGTGGTCCCTCACTGTCAGCCTGGGTGTTACTACTCACTCCTGCCCTTGCAGTCATTCTGTCCAAGGTAGCATCAGTGCCTACCAGCAGCTGTGACTCACCTTCAGGCTCAGTGCTGCAGGGTACCTCCCTCCCTGAAATAGCCACATCACCAGCCCTGGCTTCAGATGTGGGGCCATAGGCTCATATGCGAGTACTAGGCTAATGGCACTAGAGCCAATACAAGCCTAGCCCAAGAATATTCCCATTCGTCCTGTTGCCAGACGTTAGTTCCTTGTGCCTCTATCGAGCAAGGCTGTTGAAGTGATCCCGAGGGTGAATTTCCTGTTGCCCATCCAATCAACATTTTTCTTGAAGAGGGCTAGTAAAGTGCTCTGCTTGACATGAATGGGGAGCTTAATCCAGCATATGAGAAGTCTTTGGGTTAGGAACCTGTCCTTCCAGCGGGTTCTGTGTTTTGTGGGGATGAGGTTGAGGTTTTTGGAGCGTGTGGTACGGAGAGATTGAGACTTTTTCAGATGAAGCACATCTAGCAACACTGGGTCAGACATGGCTTTGTATGCCAAGCAGAGATGGCCTCTTAAGTAGGCGATATGAGGTGGAGTAAAGCTGGAGTTTGAGTCTGTATAGGGCATGTGTTTGAGTCCTAGGATCCTCTTTGTGATAGACTTTTGTGGCCTCTCCAGTTGTAGGTGTCTAGTGTGGTACATGCCAGCTGGGGCATTGTGTTCTATATTGGGTCTAATGAGGGATAAGTAGAGTGAGGGTATGACTTCTTTATTCCTGTTTGAGAAGCCTTTTGTAATGAGGTCTTCCACATAGGACTTTCTAACTACAGTGGCAACATCATTGTCGAAGGAGAGTTTGCTATCTACCTGTGTCCCTAGATCTCATCACACCTTGGGAGTTGAGTAGGCTACCATCGATGTGGTAGTGGGCACTGTGTTTTTCCCCGAAGGGCATGACTATGCACTTTTTAGCATTGAGCTTAAGACCATGGTTCTGGCACCATTTGTTGGTGTCCTGTGAGGCCTTTTTGTAGGATGTCTACATCAGCTTGAGAATCAATAATAGCTCCCAGTTTGCAGTCATCCGAGAATTTGGTTAACCAGAGTCACTTGGTGTTGGCTTGAACTTCAGAGAAGTGGATACCAAGCAGGAGAGGACCCAGGACAGATCCCTGTAAGATTCCTCTTGTAACTGCCCGGTAGTCAGATTTGGAGTCCGCTACTTTTACAGTGTTGGTTCTGTCAGTGACCCATTTGGCATCCCATCTTATGACATAGGGGTTAATGCCTAGGTTATTGAGTCTGTCAATGATCCCAGAGTGGAGGATGGTGTCAAAGGCCTTGGCTTGATTGAGGTAGGCTGTATGGACTAACTTGCCTTCATAGACTGCAAAGGTGACAGATTCAAAGAAGTCTAGCAGGTTGAGCAGACATGATCTGCCCTTCACAAACCCAAACTGCCAAGGCGTCCAGGGTTTGAAGGTTCCCTATATCCCTATTTATGAGGTCCATAGTGCGCTCCATGGCCTTGCAGATCAGTCTCATCAGCCTGATGTGGTGGTAGTTTCCAGGGTCAGTAGTCGCTCCCCCTTTGTGGAGTGGAATGACTTTAGTGGTGCGACATTCGGTGGGAATAAAGCCTGAAGTGAGGCTGTGGTTGAACAAGGCACTCTGGTATGGTGCCAGTTCCCTTTGTAATTTGTGTAGAACACAGCCAGGTATATTATCATGTCCCTTGGAAGCTGTATTTTGGCTTTGGATAGTGCGGCTTCTACCTGTGCAGCCATGATATTAGGGATTTGGCATTCCTCTGGTATTGGGATGGGCCCTTTAGGGAGGGAATGGGGGGGTAAAGTTTGTACTAAATCTGTCGGCCAAGATATTGGCAATATCTGTTGGTTTAGAATAAGTGGTGTCTTGCAGTAGCTCAGAGCACATTTGCATATTGTTATGCAGATTCTTGACATAGCTAAAGAATGCCTTGTGGTTATCTTTAGCATCTGTAGCAATTTTGTTTTCGTACCTAGCGTGGACGATTTGATGAGAGATCTCAGTTTTTTGCTGAGACTTGAGGGAATTTTTCCAGTCTTAGGACTTTACCCTTTACCAACAGTTTTTTTCCTTCTGTTGTACAGTTTGTTTATGGCAGGGGACCACCAGATTGGCTTCCTTTTTCTGCAGGACGGGATCTTGGTTTTGTTTGGTATGGCCTGTTCCATGCACTTGTGTAAATGCTCATACAGAGCCTTGGTGTATGATTCAGCAGCCATACATCCATTCCCCATTTGCACGGATGATGTGAAGTTTGACACTTCTGTCTTTAGAAGCTCAAAATTGGCTTTGGAGAAGTTCTTCACTGTGGTTTCCTTCATGGGAGGGTGAGGGTGGGATTTGGATATCGATTGTGATCAACTTGTGGTTAGATCTAACCAGGGAGGAGTTGATTATTGGTGTAGAGTAACAGTCCCCCATGTTTGAAATGACCAGGTCAAGAATGTTTCTGCCTCTGGTAGGGGTGAGAATGAGTTGGTCCAGGGCATTGAAATTAATGAATTCCAGAAATCGTTGGGCAACTGGGTTGGGTCTCCCAGATTACCAGACCCACATGCTTGTCTCCTAGCCTGTGTGTGTGTAATTGGATGCATACAAGGTACTGCCTTATCAAAATCATTTCCTGTCAAGACTTCTGCAAAGTTACCCTCAAACACACCTACTTGCTTCCTTCCTTCCTTTTCCACCGTGCCAGTCAAGGTGAACCCTGGCCAGAGGCATTTGAAATGGGATCCCTCCTAAAGCTCTGACTGGAGTGGACTGCCCAAGCAAGTACTGCTCTACTTTAACCACTGCAGGCATCACAATGGATGTCAGAGGCTATCTCTCATAACAGTGGCATATTTTCTATCCACTGAGATAGGATATAAACTCTGGTACCCCTGTTGTCTCCAGACAACTTGCCACTGGCATACTATTATTCTCGGTTGCTGGCTCCCCCACCTTTTGTTCTCCACTTTGCTTCTGTGGACATCTGTATGCTACATGGCCCTACTGGTTACATTTAAAACATCTAACCCTTGATCCTGGCCATGAACTAGTGGCTTCCCCTGTTACTGGTGGACTCTAATGGTTTAGGCTGCCCACCATGGATTCCCATATATCCATGGCAGCACTGGGAATCCCCTTCTTGTGCAGTGATGCCGTGTTTGCTAAGTAGAGATCAACTTTTTCCTCAGCTCATCTGCAGAGTTATACTCCTGGTCTGACAACCATATTCTTAAGTCCTCAGACAATGTGCTAAGGTCTTGTTCCCACACCAAAACGTTTGTGAGCCTTTCAAAAGTGGTAATCTGACACCCACTCACCCACCTATGAAAATAAGTGCTTAACTCAGCAGTGTAATCGCATACACTTTAATCTGTGCTCCCAAAACTTTTTTCTGTAAGCTTCAGGTGTTAACTTAAAGCATTCCATTAAACATTGTTTAACTTTATCATAGTTTAAACAATCAGTATCAGACAATTTGGAAACAGCAGATAGTTTTACCATGGAGTAAGAGGGTCAATAACCATTCCCAGAGCCGTTTGTCAGTATTATATGGTTTGCATACACTTTTAAATATATTAATAAAACTATCAAAATTATCTTCCTCTGTAAACTGTGGAAGAAATTTATTGACATTTATTACTTCTGAGGTTCATTTTATTCCCTTCCTTATTACCTCCATGACCCTGACGAAGAGTCAGCCATCTCCCTGTCATCTTGGCGCCGTTTCTCATTTTCTTCAGCCTCCAAACGCTGGAGTCAGTCTGCTGATTCTAATTCCATATGTTTTGCCTGCCACAGTGTCTCCACTGATTCTCATTCCAAATGTTTGGCCTCCACTTCATGTTTCTTTTAACTCCAGACGTGTTTTGAAGTCCTCTGAGGAAAAGGTGAGCTGTCCTCTTTTGAGGGCTGCAAATCCTCATCACTAGACTGGTTATACTCCTGGTATGGACTACAGCTGCGACTAAGGCTGAAATCATTTTCTCTTTAGTCAGGTTGGTATGCACTAGTCCTTTAGGTTCACACACCTTGGACAACTGTTTTTTTGTCAGTTTGCCATAATCTTTACTGACCACTGTGCCTACTTTCCCTGACCAAATGAAACTGACAAAAAATAAATAAAACTGTTGTGAAAATGAAACTCTGTATGTTTACCTTTTGGCTGCTGTGAGTACACACACCATCAATGACAACTGCGTAGAGGCTGCAGAAGTTCAGTTAATATCCACACCACTGCTCACCAATAAGTGACTAACCTCCTGTGGGCCAGTAGTCGAGGATCCTCAATTCTCACCACTGACACTGGTGAGGGATGTTCACTTAGAACAAAAATAGATGCACACAGTAATTTCAGATGCAGCTGTCTGAACCAAGCACAGTTTCCCGTAAGAGAGCACAGGGAACACACTCCTGTCCTGGGGCTGGGTTTCCTTTCTTTTTCACCAGGCTCCAAATAGGATTCTACCCTGACTGCACCTGTAGAGTTGAGTCCTCGGCCAAGTGTTCCAAGCCAAGTCCTTCACCACCCTCTCTGTGAAACCAGTTCTCTGTGTCCCTGCTCCATTTAGCTGACACACATTGAGACTCAATTTTCACACAACACACACACACCTGGAAAAGGCTGGCACATATTTACCAGCTATGCCACCTCTGCATAGACTATAAGGTAGATACTGCCATGAAGAACACTCCAAAGCCAGTTACTGAGTAAAATTAATACCAATACAAATGGTAGTGTTTGACCAATGCAGCAAGGTTTTCGGGAGCAGCCACAGTGACACCAAATAAATGAGTACTCTCAAAGGTTAAATATTCTGTAAAAGACCAACCACAATGAAAAGTTTAAATATATTTAATAATAAATAAAAGAATATAAAATACTAAAATACTAAATATTATTTACAATAAAGACCAGAGTTCCAGTCACAGGAAATATTAAAAATAACACAGATGGATAGATTCACACAGATACAGAAAAACAGTACTTAACTGATCTCGCTGAATTTTCCCGAGTGTTCTAAAGAATTACTATTCTCTGGTTACTTACTAAAGCAAGGCAAGATGAAGTGGGTTAGCTGTCTTCCTTCTTGTCGGGTTTCACAAACCGATTACTCCAAGACGTCTATCTCATCTAGTATTAAAGCAGCAATGCAAAAGTTTAAAATTAGGGTCCAAGTTAAACTGACAGAAGTCATGCCCACGTTGACACATTAGTTTCATTCCTACCCACAGTGTCATTTTATTTTTAAATATCTTATAAATCCACTGTTCCAGTTTTGTTTCCACTCCCAGGATAAACTAATCACTGGATTTGTGTTCCTCTCCAACTAACATTGGATTAGGGAACTATGCCCCCAGCTCTTAACTCATATTTAAAATAAAGCTGTGCCAGGCAAAAGGGACATCAGTGTGTACTAATTTTAAAGTTTTGCATCACTCATACTTCTACAAATGTACAAGCAGTTTGCTCTTAAAAAACAGTGCATTTGTCTAGTAGTAGTCAGAAATCAGCACATATCAAACTAGAAGCTGGAAACGGAAGATGAGTATGTCTACTAATGCTCCAACCTTCTGTCACAAACTTGCTTTCTGTGGAATTGCTAGCAGGTCAGAAAGTCACTACACCAGGCTAGTATTCATAAATCAGAAATGCAGTAAAACATGAATGAAAGAGAAATATTGATTCTACTACTGTTAGCCCGACTCATATGCTTTCTATAGGTAGAAGCTTTGTCATAAAATTGTTGATGGCCAAGATGATGGTAGTGTTTCACTGTTGCAGTCGATACATTTGGGGTAATCTGCTGGCAGGTTGCCCTCAATCAGCCTGAATAACAAAGTCTTGGGTCCTGCGTTGGTTTCTGTCTCCTCTTCTATGATGTCAGGTCATCAGGGGTGTAAAACATGCAGCTGATGTCAGTCTTTCTTGCTGCGCGGTGCCCGAAGCAGAAGCAGTTTGCAAGTGCCGGTTGGCCGACTCCTGAAATTTTCGTTTTCGAGTTTCAGAACCAAAGTCTTCAAACTAAAGCTAAGTACCCTGTTGGGGAAACTTTTTCTTGCTCCTTACCGATGTCAGTAAAAGTTAATAATTGCATTACTTGTGGGAAGCAAATACTTCATAGGGATTTTCATTTGTACTGTATTCCTTGCCTAGGCCCTGACCACAACGTGCCTTGCTGTCGGTTTTGTGCTAAATTTAACCAACGCAATATTAAGCGTCTTTATATTTTTGCTTCTAAATATTTTGGTTCAAGATTTAACTACCCTGAAATGTCGTCGGTTAGCAATCAGACTACCAGAGTTCACAAAAAACGCAAGGAAAAAGACAGACAGTCAAGGTCCAACACCGACGACGAAGCTTCTCCTAAGCCAGTTGCCGGTTCGCCGGTACTCAAGCGCTTTCGCAGCCCCTGATACCCGCTACTTTTGAGTTGCAGGCCTCTACCGAGACCCATTCGGAGTCCAGTATGCCACGAGATTTGCGAAGTATTGAACCCGCGGATGTCTCTCCCTTGGATGGGTTCGGAGCCGCTGAGCAGGCACCGGCTTCTGTGGGTGTGTTCAGGCCTCAACGTTTCTATATTAAACCGACGCCATCAACAAAAACAAGGTCAAAAACCACTTCTATGTCTATAAAACTGACACATGAGCCACATGCTCAGGCCCCTATGCCTAAAAAACAAATGAGCAAAATGGCTGAGGATTTAATTACCTTGATCAGGGGTTCCCAACCACCCCCCCCCCCCTGCTAAGAGGCCTAGGCAAGGTACCGAGTATGAATCTTCAGATCAGGTTTCCATTTCTTCTGATTCCTCTTCTAATCAGGAATTTTCTGTTCCACCTTATGAGGATTCTGATGTAGAGGAATCCATCCCATCTGCATCTCCTCCTGAAGATTACTCTTTTGGAGAGACTTTGCATACTTTAAGGGAACATTTTCATTGGGAGAGTTTGAACTTTTCTGAATCAAAAAAGAGGCTTAGGGATTTCCTTCTACCTCAGCATAGGCCTTTGGCAATACCTCCTGTATTAGACATTGTGGATGATCAAGCATGGCTCCTGATTCCTTGCCTCCGGCTCCTAGTAAGCCAGACAGATATTGTTCTCGACTCCCACAAATTTCTTTTCAAAAATCCTGCTGCTGATCCTGAGAATATTTCTCAGGGTCCCAAGGGTGTTAAGGCTGTCACAGCCAAAAATCCTACCCCTTCTGATAGAGATTCCAGGGCGCTGGATAGGAGGGGTAAGAAGGTGTATAAGTCTGCAACTTTGGCAATCAGGGTTTTAAACTGCCAGTTTCATATGCTTAAATATCAACAGGATGTTATGGGCGTACTGAAAAAGAAAATGATGTTGATTTCTGTTTGTGTGGAAAATAGAGTTACAGGATTTATTGCATGCAGCAGAACACGTTGGAAAGCATACTTTGCAATGTGGTTTTGATTCCTTGGAGGCCTCTTGTAGGGCCGCTGTTACTGGGTCTGTGATAAGAAGGCATGGCCTGGCTCAAGGAGCAAAATCTGCCTGATCTTGTTAAAGCTAAATTGTTGGATGCCCCTTTACAGCGTGATACTCTGGTAATAAGGCAGAAGAGGTTTTAAAGAAAATGGAAGCCAAAGCTAAATCTATGCAAACTGTAGAAGATTTTTTGCAATTGCAGCTACCCAGGTTCAGTAGGCACTGGCCTACTAAAAATTGGTCCTTTCCTGTGTCCAACAGAGCCACTCAGGGCAAATGCAGGTGCTCCAAAGGCTCCAGATATCAGTCACAGGGATCTTACAGGTCAAAGCAATGGGGTGCCTCCACCTCCAAATCTGGTGGTGACAAAGCACAACCCTACAGTAAGCAGTCTCAATGACTTGCCTCTACTCTCCAAGGTCTTACTAAAAGTCTGACAGGAAAAACCAAAAATGATTTTAATTGCTCCGGACTGGCCTCGCCAACACTGGTATCTGCTTCTAAGGAATATGTCACACCTTCCTCCTTGGTACTTGCCTCAGACACATCACCTACTGTCTCAGCAGAACTATCAAATTCTGCACACTCTGCTCCAAACTCTGTATCTTGCAGCATGGCTAATCATCTAATTATTCAAACCACATCTCTCCGTAAACATGCGATGGATGTCATTTTGGAAGCCAGAAGGCCTAGTACTAGAAAATCTTATGCTGATAAATGGAAGAGATTCTGCACTTGGAACCAAGCACAAGAGAATAGACACAGCAAAGCCCAATATTCCTCAGATTTTACAATACTTAACTGAGATGCTTGACAAGGGCCTATCTTTTTCTTCAATAAAAATCCATGCCTCTGCCATCTCGGCTCATTTCAACACAGAGCCTTCTCTCTCTTCTCATCCACTGCTAAAACAGTATCTCAGAGAGGCCAGAAATTTAAGGCCTCCCAGGAGAGTGCCAACTCCCGCATGGGACCTCAATTTTGTGCTGGAAAAACTCACCGTACCTCCTTTTCAACCAGCAGCTACTGCGGATATAAAATTTCTTTCTTGGAAGACAGCTTTTCTTTTGGCAGTCACTTCAGCTAGAAGGGTTTCAGAACTACAGGCTCTCATGGCAGTGGAGGCTTTCATTATATTTTACCCGGACAGGGTGGCCCTCAAGACCAATCCTTATTTTATGCCTAAGGTGGTATCTACTGTGGCTCTTAACCAAACCATTCACCTGCCAACTTTTTTCCTATATCCACAGAACAAGTGGGGAGGCAGATTCTGCATTCATTGGATGTACACAGACAACTAAGATTCTACTTGAACAGGACAAAATCTCTAAGAAAGTCTGACCAACTACTGGTAGCATTTGCTGCAGTATCAGAGGGGAAGGCTATATCAAAGCAGACTATTTCTACATGGATAAGCCACTGCATTCGTTTCTGCTATTTGCACCATGGTAAACTTGTGCCAAAGGGGATCAGGTCCCATTCCACCAGGGCTGCCTCTACTTCAGCAGCTTTTCACAGAGGGGTCCCTACTAAAGACATTCTAGAAGCTACTACTTGGAGCTCTGTTCATACGTTCACAAAGCATTACCATTTACCTCTCTTTAAATCCAGGGCAGGCTTTGCCACTGCAGTCTTGCAGGGCCTTATAGCTGCTACTAATGCTGTTTAGCTCCATCTTCCCATCCATAGCTTTGGGATTCCACCCAAATGTAATGACTGCAACAGTGAAACACGAAGAACATAGTACAGTTATGTACACTTACCATAAATGTAGATGTTCGAGTGTATTCACTGTTGCAGTCCAGGTTACCCACCCGCCATCCCCCATTCTATACCTTTTCTTTCCTTCACTATACTCAAAAGCCTTTGTGGTGTATTTGCTTTTAGTTGAAGGTAAATTTTATGTTTCTGAGGTGCATTTATATATATTTACTGTTTATATATTTTTGCTCCCCATTTTGGGGGCATCTGACATCTGGGGCAAGAAAAATTGATTAAAATGATGTCGGCTGCATGTTTTATACCCCTGACGACCTGACCTCATGGAAAAGGAAGACAGCAACCGACGCAGGACCCAAAACTTTGTTATTTAGGCCGACTGAGGGTAACCTGCTAGCAGATTACCCCAAATGTAATGACTGCAACAGTGAATACACTCGAATATCTACATTTATGGTAAGTGTACACAACTGTACTATTCCTAATCAGCACAAAATAAAATATGAAATGAAAAAGACAAACTCTGTTTACTAATGTTTTAAAAGCCTTGCATTACTGGTGTGCTTTCTAGAGTAGCAGCAGCAGTCAGGTCATAAAATGCCTGAAAGGCTACGTTTCTGAATGGCTAAAATGCACAGATTAAACTAATGAATGTTTCACAGGCAGAGCTGCTGTTAGTGCAACTGCAGTTTGAGATGGGATTTGGCTAGCACCTTCAAAACTTCCTTCAGGCAGTCAAAGGTGAGCATGCTCAGAAAGGCAAACCTGGAATGTAAACAAAGGCTCAATTAAAAAAAAAAAAAACCTGGAATTGTCCCTTTAGCCCATCATTTCAGTGCTGGATTGCACAGTGTCACATGCATCTAGTCATCTGACCTCTGGTTCCCACACTACTCCTTTATTAGAAACTGAACCAGAATCTAGCACATTGTGTCATAACACACACACACACACACACTGCCTAAGATGTGTTATAGCATTTAGAAGCTATAAAACAATTTCAAAAACTTCCACTCTTTCAGGGTATCAATTAGCTCACCCCTAAGGACAATACAGTAGGATTCCTAGTCCTGGTTTTCACAGATATTGTGTGTCTGGTTGCAATTACAACTGTAAGATACAGTTGTTATGGCCTAAACCAGGTAATTTTATTTCAGACTATTTTTCAAAGTTAGCTGGACTGAGATTGACCTCTTCTCTTCCAGTATCTTCTGTTGTAATATATTCATTTCAACAGTTACAATGCAGTCTGACAGAGAGGTACCTTTCTTTTCTGGACATTTTTAACACAAGCAGCTTTACAAATGCATTTTCAGCACAAGCATCTGTACAGATCAGTTTGATGTACTTTACAAAACTCCAGCTAGCTATGCTGCTGTATGTTATACATCCAGTGCTCTACTTCTCCTGACATAGCTGGTTGTATCTCACATCATCAGACAGACAGAATAGGATATGAGGACTGCCTTGGTCTATGTGGGTGGGGCAACAGAATAAAGGACATGCCATTCTAGACTTCTGTCTGGCAAATTACTTGATTGTAGCCAACACATGGTTCCGGAAGAGAAACAGTCACAAGATCACATACAAGAGTGGCCAACATGCAACTCGAGTGGAATTCCTTCTAGTAAGGAAGGGGCACTGGGGTAGAATCGGTGATTGCAAATTCATCCCCAGTGAAACAGTCGGCCCACAGCATAAACCTTTGGTTGCCAATATCGGCTACAGGCAGTGGTCAGAGAAGGCTCTAAGATCAGTAGAGACCAGGCTGAAGATCTAGAAGTTGACTGGAGAGAAAGTACAACATTTCAAGGAATTACTTAGGGCTCTATCACCCCAAGAAGAGGAGGAAACAGGTGGAGTTGAAGAATGGCATCACCTAAAAACAGCATTTGTGAGGACTACAGAACAGATATGTGGCTGCCCCAGGTATGGAAGCAGGTTGCACAAGAAAAGCTGGTGGTGGAATGCAGTCCAGGATTTCATCAAAAGAAATGAGAGGTGCATGAGAAAGTGGGAGATGGAAAAGATGGACCAAGCTAGGAAGGAAAAGATGGACCAAGCTAGGAAGGAATAATGGTTGGCAACGAGGCTAAGAAAGGAGTTGCAACAGTAAAGAACAGGGCATCAGAGGCAGTCTGCCAGCTTTTGGAAAGTGAATCTGTAAGGACACGAAAAAAAAACTATATCAGGTTGTAAGGCAAAGACAGAAGGATAAAGAAGATACACCCTGCGTAATGAATGCCAGCAACAACCTGTTCACCAGTCCACAGGACATCAAAGGTGGTTGGGTGGAGTACTTGCAGCAGCTTCTGAATGAAAAAAACCCCACAGAAGTCATACTGCCCCAGACGCAGCCTACGATAGAAGAGGAGCCCAACGTAAAAGAAGAAAGAACAGCACTAAGGAAAATGAAGTCAGGAAAGCAGTAGGCTCAGATGAGGTCACAGCAGATATAATAAAGATGCTGGGTGAGATGGAGAAGTGGTTCCTGACGGCACTCGTAGCAGTGTGCAGAGAAAGGTGTATACTGGATGACTGAAGAACAACTTATTCTGTCTAGTGGAACTCAGTTTGTACTGTAACATCCAATAGGCTTTTTGATAGCAGCAAATTATGTCCTCACATTTCTAATAAATCCTCATAGCTCTGGAACAACAGAAGTATAAATGGCAAACAAAATATTTTTATACTTGTATTCTTTAGATTATAGGTCTTAAACTGGATTTTATAAGTTGTAATAAACACAGCAGCTATGAAGTTAGTCATATTTTGTAAACAACTTACAATATCACAGCAGCCACGCAAGTTAAACACACTGTTGACAGCATATTGTTCATCCAGTGGAGAGCTTTCATAGGATGGTAAACAGTTTGCCTCTGCTGCTTTGTTGTTGAAATAGAGAAAAATAGAACATTTATGACAAAAGTGTTCTATGGACAGCAGTTAATATCTCTTTATGTGCACTAGACGTAGGTCAGCTGACCATACAGTTGTGTTTGCCATTGTGTATGCTTAAGATGAAATCTTTTAATACTTTGTATGTAACATGGTATTGGAATTCCATCCACAGTGCAAATATGAGCAGGCAATATCAACACCTATTTTACTATGGAGCTGCAGAAACACCTAGAGGCATCACATGGCTGTAGTGAGATAAGCACACTCATGCCAGTGTACAAGAACAAAAGGGGCATCTACAACTGTAGGTAGTATAGAGGTGTCAAACTCCTGTCACATTGCCTGGTAGTTCTGGAGAGGGTGATTGATAAACAAATGTGCATTTTAAGATGGAAGATGAGCAGTGGAGTTTTAGATCAGGATGCAGCACAACTGGCTCAATGTTTGCAGTGAGACAGTTGAGAAGAAGCTAGAGATGAGGAAAGAGTCCAGGTGGGCATTCCTAGATTCATAGAAAGCATATGACAAGGACCTGAGAAAACTGATTTGGACAGTCATGCAGTGGTTCAGAATCCCAGAAACATTGGTAGAATTAGTGCAGGCTATGTACAAGGACCTAATGACTATTATAAACAGTGTCTAGTATCACAGAGGGGTTTCTAGTGGGAGTGGTTGTACATCAGGGTTCAGCTTTTAGCCCAGTTCTGTCCATACTGGTGAAGTTATTAACATTAGGAAACTGGTCACAGGAGACAGTTAGTTGCTGTGTGTAGATTGTGGCATCACAGGCAGATTCTGAGCAAGAGCTTCAGCAAGCGATGGAGTGGAATGCAAATCTTGAAAGCACATGGGATGAAACTAAGTACAGATAAGACAATGTTAAGGGCAGCAAATTGAGGAATTCAGAAGAAGCTGATAACTGAGACAGAAGGGAAGGTAGTAGAACAGGTTAAGAGCTTCAGTTAACAGGGAGGGGTGGTTGAGAAGGGAAATCTAAATGAAGAGGTCAAAGCTAGAATCAGGCATACAATGTCATGTGTGTAGTGTATGACAGAAGAATGCAAACAAAGCTGAAAAGTAAGGTGTACAAAACAGTGGTGTGACGAGTACTACTGTATGGTACAGAAACCTGGTCACTCAAGGCAGCGCAGATGAGAAAGTTAGAGATGATATAAATGAAGCGCCTGAGACAGGTGGTAGATGCACACTGTGGGACAGATGAAGAAATGAGGACATAAGAGCAGAAGCCAAAGTAGCTCCAGCTGCAGAAAAAAATCGGAGAACAAATTATGGTGGTTCAGCTACATGTGCAGAAAAGCAGAAAACAATCCGGTGAGGAAGATTGGGGACAGACAGGAATAAGGTAAGAGGAAACAAGGGTGTACAACAAAGAGGTGGATGGGATTGTGTGCGAGAAGATCTGTGACACTTGGGCATGAATATCGAAGAAGACAGGAGTGTGGCAATGAATCATGAGAGATGGCAACAGTTAACACAACACCCCAACCTTGTGTAGAAAATTGGGAAAAAAAGGGGATGGTGGTGATTGATTTTCTCAAACTTCCAGAGGATCTGTTAGAAGAGATTGTGTACGCTTCCCTAGATAAGAGGTTGTTTGCCTTTCATCTGCTGTGCTTTTTTGAATGGGTGACAAAAAAAAAAAAGTCATTTAAAAAAAAAAAGTCTGTCCTAGCAAATTATGATGGAACTCTTTCTCCTTGTCAGAAATTAAAACAGGCTTTCTAGCAAGGCAGTTGCATTTTCTAATAAAGCAGTACAGGGATTTTCAGTATGTAAGGTAATCTTTTGATCTGAGACTAAGTGTTCAGTGTCTGCATATCCTCCCTCTTGTTTATTCCCCACCCCAACCTGGCAATGTTGTAAGGTTTCCCAAAACTGCATTCCCAAGAATTTCAGATTCTTGGATATTGAGAATCTCTAAAATGACTGCATTTGGTAGTGGGCTGATATTTTTTTCCTTCAGAAACCAAGCAGGATCTTGCAAACTAGGCCTTCCTTTCTTAAGGGTCACAATCCAGAGTTATCAGACCATTTTTTAGCCTCCTCCTTTTCATGTTCTTTGCTTACTGTTTTGCGGGCTAATACCTCTAAAAGTGTCTGAAAGAGCTGGTCACTTGTTATAGGTCTCTACAGAGGACATGGCAGTCATTTTATTTTTCCGTATTTTGATGACTCTTTCATAAATTGTTAATCTTGATTTGGAGAAAATGTTTTCTCAGCCTGGGATTTTAGAAGAACCTGGAGAGATTTTACTGCAGTGCTCTCAAAGTATTTTTCTGGTTTTCGTATTTCATTAATTTTCACAACTGGAATGCTGCTAGAAGCAATTTATTGGCCTCATCTTTTCTCAAGTGTCTTTGGCCACACGTCACTTTCTCAGTCTGTTACTCCACATACATCAGACTTTATTTTGAAACTATGTCCAGGACCACTAGAACCAGCAACACATTCTAAAAGTACTTAAATGCTAGGACATGACTTTAATGAAATCTTTTGTATTCTCTGAGCCCTTTCATTATCCAAACCTTCTGCCTTTTGTCACTGAAAACATCACAGAGATGCAGTGTATTTATCGGGAGGGGGGTAACCAGGACCCCCCCCCCTTTTTTACAGTTTCTTAGCTTTGGGGGGGGGTTGATGCATCCCATCCTTCAGCATCTTCAGTTGACTGCCTGGAAGATAGTTTTGAAACTTTTTAGGCAGCAGTTTGAAGACATGCAGCAGGTATTCACTCCAATGGAGCTCAGGAAGTTTGCTCTGTAACTTCCAATGGGTGGAGACTAAGCCATTTGACAAATCTTCATATCTCTGGGAACCGTAGTGATTATGAAGGTATAAATGGTAAACTCTACAGCACCAGCTATTTTTATAGTGGTAGTATTGTTTAGGTTCTAGGTTTTAAACCAAATCACACTAATTACGTTTGTAATATTTTGTAAACAACCTACAGTATCTCACCAACCACTCAAGTTACACACACACAGTCAGCAACATTTTATTCATCTAGCTGAGCGCTTTCGTATTAAGTGAAAGAGTTCTGTTACTTGGTTGTTGAGGTATTTAGAAAAATGTGAAAATTATATCTATATAAATTAATACCATCGAAACAACAGTCATTTTACCAGCACTAGACAGAAGTCTAACCTGCTACTAGAAAGTCATATATGGGTATATGGAGAAGAATTTCTAGCTGGCGCCTTTTGTAGGACAAGGTCTCTTAAGGGCTAAATGCTTCTAGTTCTACAGTATTTGTATGGGTTCTTATCTTTTAGCCCCTCTTACTGTTGAGGATTTACCTTTTAGCCATATCTGCTTGGTTGCCTTCAAATTCCCTCCCTTTCTACCCTTCATCAACTTTAGTAGTTGGTAAAAAGCGGTTTTTCATTTATGCCTACCATGAACACTTGGAATCTTTTATTTGTGCTTTTTCCTTAGAACCTGGTCACTGGGCTGTTTGAGTTCCTGTCTTGAGAGACAGAGTTTCTCATGGCTTTAATTTCTGCTGTAATAGTATCTGAATTTAAAAAATTTATGGCAAGGTATCTCTATCTTATTTATTATAAAGATAGGGTTCCTTTGAGAACAGATTCTTAATGTGGGACTAAGGCCTTTTCAGTTTTTATATGCATATTATCTCCCGCTGTTTTCTTGCCAAAATCTTAAAACCAGAGGAATCAAAACTATCAGGAGTGTGCTAATCCATTGTTTGCTTCTTTGAAGGTAAGAAAAACTGACAAATCTAATCTTATCCCATGCTACTGCCTGTTGTTCTTACTTTATCGAGTCACTTCTATGCAAATGCAGGCCCTACTCTTCCAAAGTGTGTCTTGATTTATAACTTATTAGAAAGGGGTGATCTGTAGAAATTTTCTAGAATCAGTAACTTGGTGTTTTACACAGTAACTGTTTGAAATGTCAGGACCTGCTACAGTAAATTCAAAAATACAAAAACTGAATAGCTGAAAGATTGAACATACATATACTAAGTCTGAGATGCCATTTTTGGGAGTATTCATGTTTTTTTTTTTTTTTAGGTAAGGCAGTCTTAGAGTTGTTGTATACAAGTTAGGAGGGAGTGGGGGGCTTGCCCCCCCACATTGGAGATTCGGGCGGTGCTTGCCCCAGGGGAAAAAAGTTTAATAGAGAAGAGCAATTTATGAAATTTGCTGCTCTTCAGTGTTTTCATTCTTTTTTTTGTGACTTGGCACTTGGCATTTCACGTGTCGACATTTCAATTGGGAGCCATTTTAGACATTTTCATGCACTTCAAGTTAGATGATTTCCCCTAGGCCCAGTGATGGTCTACTAACACTGTTTCCAGGATCTCCTGCATTTTAACTCATCTGCCACCACTCTTGCTTTCAAGTTCTGATAATCGTCTTATAAAACTTTTCTTTTTTTGCATAGAGCTTGAGGCTTCTACAGCAATGATTTAATGATTAACATAATGACATTAAGTAAGTAAACCTACAATAGCATTAGATGTTTGAATAGATCACTCCTGCAGTAGCTGTATCCCTATTTATTCCAACAGTTGCTTTTTTGGCAAGTTTATTTGCCAAGCTGTATCTTTTTTTCATAGGTTGCTACTAGACATGCAGTCAAAGATGCCTAGCCCAGTTGCTGTAGATAACTGTCTGGTTAAGTGATTTGCTCAATCACACAGTAAGAAAATGAGGGAGCTGAACTCTGGAGTACAAAAAGCAGATAATTAGCACACAGAGTGAAAATTCCATTCTGCCAGACTAAATGTATATGTATATTGTGGCATAGTGATGACTGCTGAGCAGTGAAAACGCACTTTGGATTGGTCAGGTGACCTAATTACTATCTACAGAAGGTGTTTCACAGGATCATAGGATCTTAGGCGATTACTAGGCTATCGACCTAGAGGTCATTTTAAGCTTAGCCTTTTCAGCCCAATGTAAGATTGTACAGGTACTAGTCAATACCCAAGATTGCATTTAATTGACTGCCCATGTCCAGTAGGGTTGTGGGTGCTGTCCCCAGTAAGAATTTACAGTGCCCCATTCACTCATCCTGGTTCCTCTTGAACAGTGTCATAGAGGGGATTTTTTTCACATGAATTGATAGCCTGTTTCAAAGATGTGGCAGTCGCTGGGAGATAAGTCTGCCCCTCCATGTCTTATTTAAGTCGCAGGCTGTATTTTAAGTTCCTGGAATGGATAGCCCTAGACCCATTTTATTTACAGGTAATCCAGTAAGTTCATTAGGTTTGGGTCTTGGGTTGTTCTACAGGCCAGGCATAAGTCTCCCCTAAGAAGTCTATATGATAACGGTGTATAGTGACAGATTTAGTCGGTCCGTGCAAGGCATATGCTGGAGGCCCTTGATCATCTTTGTTAGAAACCTCTGAGTTCTCTCTAATTGCTGTAAATGCTTAGTACAATACATACTGAATGGCGTGTTACACTCAATTATGGGCCAGATAAGTGCTGAGTATAGGAGGTTATAACTTCTTTTGCTCTCGAGGCGATGCCTGTACTAATCAAGTGAGCTATGTGGAAAGCTTTCCTTACAATGGTAGACATATGGTCGTCGAAGTTAAGGCCGTTGTCAGCCTGTGATCCCAGGTCCCTTACCACTTCAGGGATACTTAGGGTATTGTTGATTTGATAGTGAAGGAATATCGTGCTGAAAGGAATGATGCATTTCTCTGCATTCATTTTGAGATTGTGACTAATACACCGATCGTTGGTCTGTGTGAGATCATACTAGAGTATACTTGCATCATTTGGGGATTTAATAATTGCACCTAGTTTGCAGTGATCTGCAGACTTGGGCAGCCACAACCCTTTAGTTTTGACATGAACGTCTGAGAAGTATATACCAAACAGTAGGGGGCCCAGCACTAACCCCCAAGGCACCTCCGCTGGTAACAGGTCTGCTGGTTGATGAGGCGATGATGGACCCCCTTTGATAGCGTGTCCGGTTTGTGAGCTAGTTGACGACCCATCTTACAACAAAGGGGTTTATATTCAGTTTGCTAAGTTTATCGGTAATGTCAGACTGTGGGATTGTCAAAAGCCTTTGCCAAGTCAAGGTATGTTGTATGCACAGATTTACTCTCATCAATTGGCCTTGGTCACACTTTCAAAGAAATACACCAGATTTAACAGGCAGGATTTGGCATTCATTGAAGTCCAGGGTTTGGAGATCACCTATGTCTGTATTTGAGGTCTGTAATGATACGTTCCAAGGACTTGCAGATGAGGCTCGTCAGGCTTATGGGTCTTTAATTCCCCGGGACTGTTGCTAAGCTACCTTTGTCGAGAGGAATAACTGTAGCGGTTTTCTATTCCTCAGGAAGAAAGCCTGTGGTTAGGCTGTGATTGAAAAAGATACTTGGTAGTGATGCTGGTTCATGTTTTTAGAAGACAGCCTGGGATGTTATCTCATTCCATAGAGTTAATTTTGCCTTTGACAGGGCTTTGAGGACCTGCTCTTCAGATATGTAAGGTGGGGGGGGGGTTGGGGGAGGGTTTGTTGGAAGTTAGGAGGGGATAAGGGAGTAAAATTCTTGCAGACCTATCCACTAGCAGGTTTGCGATCTCTGTGGGGTCAGCGTGTGTGATACCATTGGCCACCAGTTCTGCATATGCTTGGGTCCTACCCTTTAGGTTATGTATATAGTTGTAAAAGACCTTATGGTTATCCTTGGCAGTACTTGCTAGGTTTTTCTAAATGGAACTCTTGGATGATTTGACGAGTTGTCTTATTTGCCTGTTAAGGCTGAGGAGGGTGCTTTTCCATTGTTGGGTCCTTGTTTTTGGTTTCTTGGACATCAACTTTTTGCATCTGTTCTAGTTTGATGCTAGAAGTCCACCATGGCTGTGGCTTTGATTCTGTGAAGTACAGCTGAGTTTATACACTTACACAAGTGATTGTACAGGGCTTTGGTGTAGTTACCACTTTCACCTTGGGGTGGGGCTTGTACTGCATATATAACTTCGCCTAGGAAGGTACAGTTTGCCTTGGTGAAGCTTTTAAGTCTGATTTCACCCTTTTATGAATTCTGGTGTTAGTGTTAGTTTGAAGGTGAATGTTTTGTGGTCAGTTTTAACTAATGATGTGCCAACAGTTGCAGCAGTGCACCTGTTTGACATGTTGGTGAGCACCAGATCTAAAATCTTTGTTCCTTTTGTTGGGGTATGGGCAAGATGCTCCAGGGCATTTGAATTCACAAAGTCAAGGAACTGTTTTGTTAGGGCTAGAGTAGCTTTCCCATTTGATGGTGGGATAATTGAAGTTCCCCATAACCAGTGTGTTTGGTAAAATTTGGATTGTTTTCAATTTGGTTAAGTAGGCTTCAATGGTGTTGTGACCCATGGGGGAAGAACTATAACTGGGTAGGACTTGACTGGGGGACTTGCCCACCACAATCTGCGTTTGGAGTAACTCCATAGATTTGTGCAGTCTAACTAGACGTGAGGTGAATTTGTCTAATATAGATTGAAACGTACCTCCTTTGGTTTTACATGTTTTAAGTGGAAGAGATGAGAATCACAGTGGAAGCAAATGAAAATTGTCTGCAAATTTTCTGTTTCAACGGCTGATCATTCCCCGTAATGGTAGCTTCTGTTTGTGCTCTGAACCAAGGAAGAAGTATCTTTCAAGTCTGTGTTGGAAGGAAGGAACTAGCCTGTAGCATCCCTGTACTGGAAAGTGTGAAGTTAGAGAGCAGTGAGTCCAAGATTTGCTGTTTTTGGAACGAGGAGACAGTAGTCTTTTTTTTTTTTTACCTACTTTCATATCTTTAGGAATATTGTAAAAGATTTGTGCACAGTGACATCTTTATTGAGATGTTGAACAGAAGTGTTTATTTTTTTCCCTTTCTGTAAGGCTGCATTTTTTACCATTCCCCCTTGCAAATAAACCCAGTTTTAAATTGCAAGTTAGTGTTTGGAGATGTTTTTTTGAGGCTGGATGAAAAATAAAAACTATTATAAATTTGTGTGTGTATGTATGTGTGTAATATATATAGGAGCGCTACAGAATCCTGATAGCCCAAATTACTGAAACCTCAAAATCCTGAAAACATACAAATAGCAACACTCTCACTATATTCAAGTACATGCAGAAGCATAGTACCCTTCAACTATATGCAGGGGGTCAAGCCCCCCTGCACCCCCCGCCATACACACACCCTGCTACTTAAATATATCAACTCCAACATTGTACTTCACTACACTGTGCAAATTTGGAGTTGATATATTTAAGTAGCAAGGGGTGTGGGGTGCAGAGAGTGTTCCCCCCTACTTATACATGGAGTACAGTAATATAGTTTGTGTTTTATTTGTTTCTGTATGTACTTGTGCTGGAATATAGTGAGTGTTGGTATCCTGTGTGTTTTCAGGATTTTGAGTTCTCAGTATTTTGAACTTTCAGGATTTTGGGCTTTCAGGATTCTGTAGCACTCCTGTGTGTGTGTGTGTGTGTGTGTGTGTGTGTGTGTGTGTGTGTGTGTGTATATATATATATATATATATATATATGCATTTATCGATGTCTGTATAGGTATATGTATACATGTACCTATACAGACCTAGATAAATGCATATATATATATATATATATGTGTTGTGCGTGTTTATACATATATATGTATATATATATATATATATATTACACATACATACATATATATATATATATATATATATATATATATATACACACATACACACAAATTTGTATAATAGTTTTTTTTATTTTTCATCCAGCCTCAAAACGCACACACTTGCATGTCTAGCAAGCTCTTTTATAGGTTTGTAGTTAAGTACTAGGCTACCTGCCCCTGAGGGCCATTTTAGGCCTAGCCATTTACCCCTTCTGTGCTCAAATTAACCTATCCCATTTGGTTAGAGAGTATCCTTCTCTATCTGATGGTCAATAATTATATATTACCCCTAATGAGAATAACTGAGATCATATTATTGATAATTTAAGGGACCCATGCATGGGATAAAACTTTTAGGAGCTGTGGAGCTGTCTATGTCCATTAGTAGTAGAGGAGGGCAGTCCTGGGGTAAATTTTCGTTCTAATCCATAGATCTAAGTTGTGCTTGAATGTGGGCAAAGGTGAACATAGTTTTGTGTGGATAAGGGAATCAGTTCCAAAGTAGTGGTATCCTCTGCAGGATATACCTGTCCTTCCAAAATATTGTATTGATGTTGCAGAAGAGGTGTTGATACCTAGACTTTATTTCTGATGCCATTTCACTTGCTGATGAGCTGTACATCCATCAGTTTGGGGTCAGAAAATGCTTTGTATACCAAAAAAAATATATAGAAAAAAGAAAAAAAATGCCTTGTATGCAGGACACTGGTCACTTAGCAGTCCTGGGCTACTGTTTATAGTGACAGGGCTTTGAGTCGGTCCATGTAAGACATGTTTAGGACTTGTATCCTTTTATGAATAGGTCTCTGTGGGCATTCCAGTTGTTGCATTTCTGGAAATATACATGCCAAAGCAGGCATTATATTCAGTGATTGACCTAATGAGGCCTAAGAGTGGGACAATGACAACCCTAGATCTTGACACAATCCCTTTATTTGTAAGCTGTGCAATATAGAAGGACTTTCTGTGTGCACATGTTGGTCAAAAGTTAGGTCACTGTCCACATAAGTTCCCAAATCCCAAACAACAGGGTCAGCTCTTGGGGGCATATTGTCACACTAGCAGATGTTCTTCCACATCACTGATGCAGTATTCATAACCTAAGGGATCCCTGGGTGCTTCCCACAACCATCCACAGTGTTCTATCTGCCAGGCTTTTGTCTCTAAGGCCTATGTAGTCATGGCAGCTATTCATCTATTTACCTAAAAAAAAAAAAGAAGTCTTAAGCTGTTGGCTCAAGGTGCTGTGGTGGAGTCTTCCCATCCCCAGGGTCACTTGTCTGACAAGAAAAAGGACCAAAAACCTTAGATCTGATACGGCTTCTCTCCAGCCTTCCCCAGACATTTTCACTCTTGGCTAGTGAAAGCCCAGATGGTCATCTGTTGGTTAACTCATATTCCTCTGCTGCGATTCCTTTGGAGCCCAGCATGGATCAGGTTTCATAATTCTTCAGAGGTTTTACAAATGTCTCCTCTTGACATTGAGGGGGAACCTTGGATGATTATGTCCAAGGGAGGGAACCTTGGATGATTATGTCCAAGGGACAGAGGGGGATTTTGCTGATCTTCATTAGGGAGGTGATCCCTACTACGCTTACTGAATGTTGCCAGGGGTCTGACCCTCTGAGGGTGTTACATACAGACATCCCACAGAACACGAAACAGAAAACTAAGCATATATTTCCACTGTAGGTAAGAGTACCCAATGTGAATGGTAGGATTTTATTAATGTTATTTATTGGTTTAATAGCTTTAAAGCCTCCTGAAGGGGCTTCTGTGCTTGCTCCTCCCTGATTTTCCACTCCTCTTAGAAGACCCAGGGAACTAGACTCTTGAGATGAAGTGGATCTGGAATGGTTTGTCAGTCATATCCTCTCATGATGACAATACTTAGACCCCCCCCCCCCCATGAATGACAACAAGAAAAGGTCATTATTTTTGTAAATGTCAGCTTTGTATACTAATTCTTTATATGCACTTCACATGGACAGTCATTTTTCATTTTAAAAGTTAAACGTGATCTGATGTTAGTCTTCACATAATTTTTGAATGTGGGCTCAGCTCCAAGCCTTGGAACCGACTCTGCCATTATTCCAGCTTTGCCTTATAAAAACTGTCACTGAGCTCTACCCACAATGCTCCTCACCAAATTACCTCAGATTTCATTTGCCGCTTCATAGTGTCAGGCAAGTTCCATCCAAGCTCTTGGGTTTTAGCGTTTCTTCAAATTGTACATCAGTTGTTTTCTTACCATCAGTCTCTCATTTATCCTTTATTTCTACCTATACTACCCCTCTCCTTTAAATATCTTTTAGTGTGTGCATGAGTGTGTTTTCCTCCCTCCTTTACCGTTGGGTAGTCTCAAGTACCATTGTTGGTACTCTTTTTGCGTTTACCTTTGGTAACCTCTTATACTGTCGTTGGTAGTTTCCTCCTGTTTGGGTCCACCAGAGTCAGATGTCATGAGACTGGTGAACTAGCTCCTGACTGCAAGGGAATTACCTCCATCCACAGTTCCTAGCCTTGTTAGCTGAGGAACCTTGTCTTTTTCTACCCTAATCCATATTCGTCTTTTGACTTCAGCTGAAATTTTGGAGCCCTTGGTGCTGACCTTTCAGGCTTTGACTGTTTTGGTGCTGCCCTGAGCTCATTCTCTGACACCAGTAGTTACCCTGAGTTCTATTGGTTCCTGGGAATCCGAGACTTCCTGGGGTCAGGGCTTTGTTGTCTATTCTGGGGGGCAGGGTTTGATTTTGATTTTTTTGAAGCCTTCTATGCTGTTTGGTGCATCGGCATATGTAAGCTCGGCCCCAGCTTCTACATTGGGGCGGCCTTCTTAATGTGCAATGGGACCACGGTTCTGAAGGAGTCTATTTTGGTTGTGGGCTCCCATCCCTTTACATGGGGGCCTGCTTTCCAGGCTATAGAGAGGGCCTTGTCTATTGCTGCCAAACAATCTATGCCTACCCTTTTGGACCAAACATCTTGTCCATTTCCTTGACTGGAGCTTCTTCCAGTCTTGTTGTGGGGCAGAGGGCACAAAAGTCTTGGGACTAGACCACTCAGGTTATGTCGTCTTCAAAACCTGTCTGAACCATCCCACCAAAGAGGTACTTTACAAGAAAAAGTGTAAGAGAAAGAACTTGGACTCCCCTGAAGAGTCCTTCACAGAAGATACTTAATTCAGTGAAGGGGAAGGTTCCCCATAAGTCACCCTTGAAGAGGTTTCTTTCAGGGACATCCTAGAAATCCTTAGAGAGGGGTGGCTGGGCTACAGTTCAACCTTCCTCAAAGGAATCAGTGTACCTAGAAGATTTTCATGCCCAGCCCGCTACCTCTTGGATTTCTCCACCTACTGACTATCTTAAGTTGATTGCTCAGTGGGCTTGGAAGATGCCCAACACTATTGAGCCAGTCCCTAGGAGGCCCGATAGCATTTTCTCTACCCTTAAAGATGAGCCACAGTGGGCCAGAGGTATTCCTGTTGATGCCATGGTGGTTGCAGCAGCCACTAAAAAGGAGCTTGCTAATGAAAGTCCTACTATCCATCCTCCTAACATAGTCTAGGACAATGGATAGAGTTGGGAAGCCCTATGGGATTTGAATTTGGTAGTCTTACTTCTCCCCCTTTTGAACCTTCAGCAACTTGTGACTTAAAAATTTTTGTTCTGGAAAACCTTATTTTTAATAGCGATCACTTCTGCCAGGTGAATATCAGAAATACAAGCCTTGTCCTCAAACCCGCCTATTTGATGCTTCATAAGGACAGTCTCTCCTTCCAGGCAAATGCTTCCTTTTTACCAAAGATTGTTTCTGAGTCAAGTACTAGACGTGCACAGACAATTATGTGTCTACCTTCACAGAACATAGGATATTAGAAAATCCGACCAACTATTTGTTTTTTCTTCAGTTTCTTTAGGCAGTCCAGTAGCTGAAGTTAACCTGGCGGAAATGGCTTAAGGACTATATTACCTTTGTTTACAACAGAAAGGGATTCCACCTACCAAGACCTGTAAAAGCACATTCAACAAGAGCTATAGCAGCATCTGCAGTTTTTCATGCCAGAGCTTCTTTAGATGATATTTGTGCAGCAGCAACATGGGCATCACCTCATACATTTATTAGTCATTACAGAATGGACCAGGTCTCTAGGGGACATGCATCATTCAGCTTTTTTTTATAGTCTACTTTGCATTGAATAAGTTTACCAGCCTGGCAGGATAAGTGTGTGCTTTAGTCAGATACTAACATATATTTGCTTTACTTTGGTTCATAGGTTCATACTAGGCTATCTGCCCTAGGGCATTTATAAGCCTAGCCAGAATGTGTTTGGCTTTCGCCACCCATTTTAAATTTATTTTGCTATGCCCTTTTTCGAGGTTAGTATACTGTGTCTCTGTCTAACAGTGACACAGAAGTGATACCCGGGGTAAACCTACGATCTCCCATCCACTCATCAAGATTCCTCTTGAAGAGAGTCAATGAGGGACTCTGCCTAACCTGGACTGGGATTTTATTCCAAAGTGAAGGGAGCCTCTGGGCTATGAATCTGTCCCTCCAGCATGTCCTATTTATTTCAGTGCTGAGGTTCAAGTCTCTCGAGCGCGTAGCTCGATGGGATTTGGATTTTCTGAGGTGCAGCATGTCCATTAATTCCGGGTTGGACATGGCTTTATACGTCAGGCACAGATCGCCTCTGAACAGGCGGTATGCCACTGAGTAGAGCTGGAGATGTTCATCGTGCATACAGCTGCAGTCATAACAGATGAGTTCTCCTGCCGTCAGGCGGGTCCTCGGTCGGCCGAATTCCAAAGTCTAGGTCCGGCGTCGGTTGTCATCGCTTCTTCCCTGACGTCAGTGCAACAGGGGTATAAAGGAACCAGCCGATGCCATTTTCTTCAGTCTTTCTTGCCGCACGGTGCCCGAAGCAGAAGCAGTTCGCAAGTGCCGGTCGGCCAGCTCCTGAAATTATGAAATTTGGAAACCGAAGTCTTCTTAAAAGCTAAGTACCCGCTAGAAACTTTTCTTGCCTCAGACCGATGTCAGACAAAGTTAATAATTGTATTTCTTGTGGGAAGCAAATACCGCATAAGGATTTCCATTCCCTCTGTATACATTGTTTAGGCCCAGACCACGACGTCTCGGTCTGTCGCTTTTGTGCTACATTCAACAAACGCACTATTAAGCGTCGGGCAGAGTTCGCCCAGCATTATTTTGGGAAAGCATTTAATTATACTATGTCGTCGGATACTCCGACTCTGGTTTTGTCTAAAAAATGCAAAGACAAGGACCGACACACGAGGTTCGCGGCCTCTACCAACACCACGCCAAAGCTGACTACACGTGGTCCGGTTCTCAGTGAGGCGCCTACGCAGCCCCTGATTACCGACGACACTTCTTTGATGGTGTCTCCTGTGCCCGAGGTCGCAGGCTCCTCGGCCCACACCCCAACTACAGATACCGAAGCCACTCTTGGCGTTGAAACTCAGAATGTGGACAGGTCCACCTCCACTCAAGGTGTCTTCAGACCTTCCTCTTTTTTCTCCATCAAGGCTTTCACAAAGTCTAAAGCATCCTTGCACCCTAAGAGACCAGCTACATAGGGCCCATCTACAGGCCCCATGCCTAAGAAACAGATGCTTAAAATGGCTGAGGATTTAATTACTCTAATCAGAGGTTCTCAGCCCCCAACGGACAAAAGGCCCAGAGTGGAGGAAGATTCCCCTTCCTCTGACCAGGGCTCCATTATTTCAGAGCACTCTGATGATGAGGAACATTCTTACTCCCCTTTTGAAGACTCTGATACGGATGAGCCCATCCCTTCTGTATCCCCCCCTGAGGATTACTCATTTGGGGAAACTTTGCATACTTTAAGGGAACACTTCCACTGGGAAGGCCAGGATTATTCAGATTCCAAGAAAAGGCTCAGGGAATTTCTCTTGTTTCCTCAGCATAGGCCTCTGGCTGTACCTCCTGTCTTGGACATCCTAGATGATGTTTACTCGGAGGCCTGCCTTAACCCGGACTCTCTACCCCCAGCACCAGTTAAGCCTGACAGGTACTACAGGGTTCCTGACTCTCACCAATTTCTTTACAAAAGCCATGCTACTGATCCAGAAACCAACTCACAGGGCCCCAAGGGAGTTAAGGCCTCCATTGCCAAAAATCCATTGCCCTCCGAGAGAGATTCCAGATCCTTAGAAAGGTGGGGGAAAAAAGTATATACCTCGGCTACCTTATCCATGAGGGCCTTAAACTGTCAGTTTCCTATGCTAAAATACCAACAGTTTTTGTTATCACAATTGAAGAGTAAAATGTCACAACCTGAACAACCAGACTTGAAGGAGTTGCAGGATTTGATGCATAATGCAGAACAAGTGGGTAAGCATACCTTACAATGTGGTTTTGTTGCTCTAGAGGCCTCATGTAGAGCTGCTGTTACAGGATCAGTCATACGTAGGCATGCCTGGCTCAAGGAACAAGCCTTGCCTGATCATGTCAAAGCTAAATTACTAGACGCCCCACTTAAAAAGGATGTACTGTTTGGTGCTAATGCTGAGGAGGTATTCAGGAAAATGGAGGAAAAGGCTAAATCAATGCAAACAGTGAAAGAATTTCTACAGGTTCAACCCCCACATTTTAGTAGAAATTGGCCTTCCAAAAACTGGTCCTTTCCTGCCACAGACAGACCCCAAAGAGGCAGATACAGGCGCCCTAGGGGCAGAGGACAATCCCAAGGATCGTATGGAGGCAGACAGTGGCAAGCCCCTACACAAAGAGGTGGTGAGGACAACTCGCAATCTTTCAGAAAGCAAACCCAATGACTTTCCCCTTTGCATGCCAACCAGGTTTCAAACGGCAGCCCCCTTAGGAGGAAAGCTGGCATTATTTTCAACAAATTGGCATGTTATCACAAAGGACAAATGGATCCTGGACATTATAAACAGAGGCTACAAATTTCATTTTCACCCCCTTCCAAAAATGAGAGGCATGCCAAACCTGCCACACAATCAAAGGGCAGAGGCACAAAAACAAATTGCAGATCTCATAAACATGAAAGCTATTCAAGAGGTACCTACGCACGAACAAGGTCAAGGTTTTTATTCCAGGCTATTTCTGGTGCCAAGGAAGGGAAAAGATTGAGACCTGTTTTGGATCTATCCATCCTAAACTCATTTCTACTCGTACCAAAATTCAAGATGCTCACTCTACAGCAACTTCTTCCCATGCTGGGCAAGGAGTCTTGGCTGGTAACATTGGACCTCAAGGAGGCATAACCTGCATGTCCCAATCAGACATAATTGCAGAAGGTACCTCGGATTTCTTGCAGGTTCAACCCATTATCAATTCTCTGCATTACCCTTTGGCTTATCTACTGCGCCCAGAGTATTCACGAAATGCCAGGCATCAGTACTTGCCTACTGCAGACTTCAAGGGATACAGATATACCCCTATTTGGACGACTGCCTTATCCAAGCGGACAGCAAGCACATTCTTTTGAAACATCTGGCTTATGTAATAATGTTATTGAAATCTCTGGGATACACAGTCAACAAAAAGAAATCAAGGCTAATACCTTCTCGGAAGATAATTTTCCTGGGTGCCAGTTTGGACACAAACACCCAGATGGCCTACCCCACGCCAGAGAAGCAGGGGCAACTAATACAATACTTCAGAACACTAGCAAATTGCACCAGGCTGACTGCAAGGAAAATCCTGCAGGCTCTGGGATTCATGGCATCTTGCATCTTACTAATCCCGTGTGCAAAGCTGCACATGGGGAAACTACAGTGGTACCTGAAAAACATATGGTCTCAACACAGCCACAGTTTGGAAACAGTAATACCACTAATTCCATGTCTGCAAAAGGAATTTCTGTGGTGGGCTCAAGCATGTCAAACGAACACAGGTCTTCCATTCAGCAAGCCTCAAGCAAATCAAGTCATCACAACAGACACCTCGGACTACGCCTGGGGGGCGCACATGACAGATCGGTGCATTCAGGGCAAATGGTCCCAAAAAGAAAAGCACCTTCACATCAATCAAAAAGAAATGCTAGCAGTAATAAATGCTATTATAGCTTTCAAGGACCTTCTACAACCAGGTCAATTATTGATAAGAATGGACAACACCACAGTTATGTGGTACATAAACAAACAGGGAGGAACACATTCTTACCCCCTATGCAGACTGGCCATGTCACTTTGGAACATGGCCATGGACTTACAAATGGAACTACAAGCACAGTACTTGCCAGGCAAGGAAAACACGCTGGCAGACTACCTAAGCAGGAATATGACAGATCGACACGAATGGAAATTGCATCCAAAAGTTTTTACAGAAATAATCCAAGAATGGGGAAGGCCAGACAGATCTCTCTGCCTCCCACAAGAGTCATCAATTGACAAAATTCTGCTCAAGGATCTTCCATCCAAAGGCCTGGAGACTGGACGCTCTTTCTTTCAGTTGGACATCAGTGACAGTTTATGCCTTCCCTCCTCTTCCTCTGCTGCCCAAAGTTCTATTAAAGACCAAAGCAGACAGACCAAAGATGATTCTCATTGCTCCGGACTGGCCAAGGCAATACTGGTACCCACTCCTGAGGAGCCTGACGCATTCCCCACCATGTACCCTGCCTCTAATGCCTCTTCTTCTGACTCAGCACAGTTTCAAAACTCTTCAAAGCCAGCTGAAAACACTCAATCTAGCCGCATGGAAGATTCCTTAGCATCTCAACAGGCCCTACTCTCCAAGGAGGCGCAGGATGTCATTTTGGAGGCCAGAAGGCCATCAACTAGAAAAGCTTACTCCACAAAATGGAAACGTTTTTGTGTCTGGAATGAGAAAAAGGGGCAGGATCCTGGGAAACTGAATTTACCTCAAATACTACAATATTTGGCTGAACTGCTAAGCAGTGGACTTTCATTCTCCTCCATCAAAATCCATGCCTCAGCCATTTCTGCAGAATACAACACTGATCCACCTTTATTCTCTCACCCTCTCTTAAGACAGTTTCTCAGAGGGGCTAAGAATTTAAGGCCTCCAAGGAAACAACCAATACCTGCTTGGGATCTTAATTTCATTCTGGAAAAATTGACCTTGCCTCCTTTTGAGCCAGCTGCCTCATCAGATTTGCAATATTTGTCCTGGAAAGCAGCTTTCCTTCTGGCTATCACCTCAGCTCGTAGAGTTTCAGAACTACAGGCTCTCATGGCTGTCCAGCCTTTTATCATCTTCCATCAGGACAGAGTTTCCTTACGAACCAACCCGACCTTTATGCCTAAAGTGGTATCCAGGGTAGCTTTAAATCAGGCCATACATTTACCTACTTTTTATCCTAATCCTCAAAACAAAGGGGAGAGATTACTACATTCCTTGGACATCCACAGACAACTACGTTATTATTTGGACAGAACAAAGCCTTTCAGAAAATCAGAACAGCTCTTTGTGGCCTATGCGGTAGGAGCTCAAGGGAAGCCAATTTCCAAACAGACAATTTCAAAATGGATAGCCCACTGCATACGCTTTTGCTATTCCTTTCATGGCAAAACTGTTCCTACAGGCATTAGAACTCATTCCACCAGGGCCACAGCCACCTCTGCAGCCTTCCTCAGAGGAGTTCCTATCAAGGATATTTTGGAAGCAGCCACTTGGAGTTCTGTGCATACCTTCTCCAAGCACTACAACCTACCATTATACTCCAAATCTAGAGCAGGCTTTGCCACTGCAGTCTTGCAGGGCATTTTGGCTCATCCTAGTTCCAACTAGTGCCTATCACCCCTTTCTTAGCTTTGGGATTCTACCCATCTGTTATGACTGCAGCTGTATGCACGATGAACATAGTACAGTTTTGTACCTACCATAAATGTAGATGTTTGAGTGCTAATACAGCTGCAGTCCAGGTTTCCCTCCCTCCTTCCCCTCTTAGGACAGGCCTATAGGCTAACACATCCTCATACAACCTGATTGGGGTTTTCATTTATGATGTATTTGCTTGCAACTACTGTATTTTGATTATATAGCTCTGCATTATCACACAAATTTATTATTGCCTTCCTTCTGGGGGCACCTGACATCTGGGGCAAGAAAAACTGAAGAAAATGGCGTCTGCTGGTTCCTTTATACCCCTGTCGCACTGACGTCAGGGAAGAAGCGACGACAACCAACGCCGGACCTAGACTTTGGAATTCGGCCGACCGAGGACCCACCTGACGGCAGGAGAACCCATCTGTCATGACTGCAGCTGTATTAGCACTCGAACATCAACATTTATGGTAGGTACAAAACTGTACTTTTCTTTAACCGGGCAGCATATGGCATCTGTTTGAGCCCTTTGATCCTCTTGGTGAGGTAATTTTGGGGTCTTTCAGTTGCTGCAGGTGTCTGGTAAGGTATATCCCAAAAGGGGCATTGTACTCAGTTACGCCTGATGAGGGATGAGTAAAGAGGCACGATGACCTCCCCTGATCTAGATGTGAATCCCTTCATGATTAGGTGTGCTATATAAAATGTTTTTCTAACCACTTTGGCCACATGGTTGTCAAATGAAAGATTGCTATCAACTTGGGTCCCCAGGTCCCTAATTACTACTTCTGTACTTAATGGATTACCACCTACGTGGTAATTTGTGGGCACTTTGTTTTTGCCAAAGGGGATGACTATACACGTTTTGGCATTTAGCTTGAGGCCATGGCTCTGGCACCAGTTGTCTGTTTCTATGAGGCCCTTTAGGAGGATGCTTGTGTCGGCAGGAGAGTCGATTATGGCGCCCAGTTTGCAGTCATCTGCGAACTTGGTCAGCCACAGTCCTTCCGTGTTGTTTCCACCAAAAGGGCAAATATCTATCCCAGCAGAGTGCTGCCCCCCTGACATCTCAGATGCTCAGGTAAGATTATTAAACACTTTCCATCTCCACATAACCTTAGGAATAGTGCTTTAATATTCTAATGGGAAAAAGTATATCCTGAAATGCCTTTTTCTGTATCAGGCTTTGCTTTTTTGTCTGTATCGCAATGGAATTATTTTTATTCCTTATTCTTTGTTTTGTGTTTCTTACAGTGAATGTTTACATTGTTATAAACAGGACAATCACTAAACTTAGAAGTATAAATGAATCTGCTGTTTTCCTTCTCATTCTGCTTCACTGATGGATTATGGATGTGATCCTCAGATCGACTCAGCTGCCTTCTACCAAGGTCAGTTTTCAGACTCAAGCTCTTCCCTTACCCATAATGTTCTCCATTAGCTCAACCTCCTTGGATCTTGTTTGCAACCAGTAGGTACAGATGCGATTCCAATGCTCCAAGCAGATTAGTGTTTTCAACTTCTTATTCTTAAAAACGCCCTTAATTTTGTGTTTCTGTATATCTATATTTATTTTTATATATATATATATATATATATATATATATATACACACACACACACACGCACACATATACATATACACACTCTTAATCTTTTATAATTCTTATATAATTTTGTCCTTTTCTGTTGTGTGTGCGGTTACATACATATACACACTTAATCTTTTATAATTCTTATATAATTTTCTCCTTTTCTGTTTAGTGTGTGAAGTTGTTTAGGTCTGTTCTTTCATCCACCTTTCCTCTCCCTTCAGGCCTTGTCCCTTCTTTTTCTTTAACAAAAAAAAAAAAAAAACTTCCCTTTTTAGTAGTTTTGTTTTTTTTTCTCATAAAGATGGAACAGGATTCAATTAGTGCTCTGTGTGACCAGAAGATTCCACACTCTGACACGTGTATTTATTGATGTTCATCGTGCATACAGCTGCAGTCATTACAGATGGGTTATCCTGCCATCAGGCGGGTCCTTGGTCGGCCAAATTCCAAAGTCTAGGTCCGGCGTCGGTTGTCGTCGCCTCTTCCCTGACGTCAGTGCAGCAGGGGTACAAAAGAGGCAGCCGACGCCATTTTCTCCAGTCTGTCTTGCCGCACGGTGCCCGAAGCAGAAGCAGTTCGCATGTGCTGGTCAGCCAGCTCCTGAGATTTACGAAAGTATTTCAGCCAAAGTCTTCTTTAAAGCTAAGTACCCCGTTGGGGAAACTTTTCTTGCCTCAGACCGATGTCAGACAAAGTTAATAATTGCATTTCATGTGGGAAGCAAATACCGCATAAGGATTTCCACTCTTTCTGTATACCTTGCTTAGGCCCAGACCATGACGTCTCGGCCTGCTGTTTTTGTGCTAGATTCAACAAGCGCACTATTAAGCGCCGGGCGGAGGTCGCCCTTCATTATTTTGGCAAAAAATTTAATTATATCATGTCGTCGGATACTCCCGACTCCAGTTTTGAGCAAAAGATGCAAAGATAAGGACCGACATCAGAGGTCCGCACCGACTGCTGAGACCACGCTTAGGCCGACTACCGGTTCTCCGGTTGTCAGCGAGGCGCCTACGCAGCCCCTGAGTACCGATGAAACTACATTACCGGTGACTTCAGTACCCGAGGTTGCAGGCTCCTCGGTCCCCATTCCTACTGCAAATACGGACGCCACTCTTGGCGGGGAAACTCAGAATTTAGACAGGCCTGCCATTTCTGAAGGCGTCTTCAGGCCTTCCACCTTCTCTATTAAATCTTTCTCTAAATCTAAAGCAGCCATGAAAACCAAAAAACAGGGTCCTCAGACATCCTCTCAGGGACCCATGCCTAAAAAGCAGATGCTTAAAGTGGCTGAGGATTTGATTACTCTTATTAGGGGTTCTCAACCCCCCTCTGACAAAAGACCCAGATTAGAGGAAGACTACCCTTCCTCAGATCAAGCTTCTATTACCTCAGAACACTCTGAGGACCAGGATTACGCCTATTCCCCTTTTGAAGACTCTGATGCTGAGGAGTCTATTCCCTCGGTCTCCCCCCCTGAGGACTACTCTTTTGGGGAAACCCTGCATACATTGAGGGAACACTTTCACTGGGAAGGCCAAGATTACTCAGATTCCAAGAAAAGGCTCAGGGAATTTCTACTGCTCCCCCAGCACAGGCCCCTGGCTATCCCTCCTGTTTTAGATATTTTGGATGATGTGTACACAGAAGCCAGCCTTAATCCAGATTCTTTACCTCCAGCTCCTGTTAAACCAGACAGGTATTACCGGGTTCCTGATTCTCACCAGTTCCTATATAAAAGCCATACTGCTGACCCAGAAACTATTTCACAGGGACCCAAGGGAATTAAGGCCTCTACTGCCAAAAACCCATTACCTTCAGAGAGAGATTCCAGAGCATTAGAAAGGTGGGGGAAAAAGGTGTATACCTTGGCCACTTTAACCATGAGGGCATTAAACTGTCAATTCCATATGTTAAAGTATCAACAGTTTTTGTTATCTCAGTTGAAAAGCAAAATGACACAACCAGAACAACCAGATTTGAAAGAGTTGCAGGATTTGTTGCATGGTGCAGAGCAAGTGGGTAAACCTACCTTGCAGTGTGGTTTTGATGCTTTAGAGGCCTCATGTAGAGTTGCTGTTACGGGGTCAGTTATACGTAGACATGCTTGGCTCAAAGAGCAAATCCTTACCAGATCTTGTCAAAGCAAAATTATTAGATGCACCACTTCAAAAAGATGTATTGTTTGGTGTTAAAGCTGAGGAGGTACTAAAGAAAATGGCGGAAAAAGCGAAATCAATGCAAACAGTGAAAGATTTCCTGCAGGTACAACCTCCACGTTTCAGCAGAAACTGGCCGTCAAAAAATTGGTCCTTTGCAGCCACGGACAGACCTCAAAGGGGCAGATACAGATGCCCAAGGGGTAGAGGGCAACCTCAAGGATCTTACAGAGCAAGACAGTGGCAAGCACCAACCCCAAGAATTTGAGTAGATCACAGTCATTTAGAAAACAGACACAATGACTTCCCCCTATACCTGCCAAGCAAAGCTTTAATGGCAGCACCTTTGGGTGGAAAACTGGCATTCTCAAAAAATTGGCATATTGTTACAAAAGACAAATGGATTCTGGACATTATAGACAGAGGCTACAGGTTTCACTTTCACACCCTTCCAAAAATGAGAGGCATGCCAAACCTGCCACAAAATCAAAGGGCAGAGGCTCAAAAACAAATTTCCGCTCTCATGGATATGAAAGCGATTCAAGAGGTACCTGAAAAAGAACAAGGTCAAGGTTTTTATTCCAGACTATTCCTGGTACCAAGGAAAGACCAAGATTGGAGACCTATCTTAGACCTATCCATCCTAAACACATATTGACAGGTGCCAAAATTCAAGATGCTCACATTACAGCAGCTTCTTCCCATGCTGGGCAAGGAGTCTTGGCTGGTAACATTGGACCTCAAGGAGGCATACCTGCATGTCCCTATCAGACAAGATTGCAGAAGATACCTCAGATTTCTTGCAGGTTCAACCCATTACCAATTCTCTGCATTGCCCTTTGGCTTATCTACTGCGCCCAGAGTGTTTACGTAATGCCTGGCATCAGTAATCGCCTTCAGCAGACTACAAGGAATACAAATCTACCCATATCTGGACGACTGCCTGATCCAAGCGGACAGCAAGGACATACTATTGCAGCATCTGGCGTTTGTAATAAAACTGTTAAACTTCCTGGGATACACGGTCAACAAAAAGAAATCAAAACTAATACCCTCTCAACAAATAATTTTCCTGGGTGCCCGCTTGAATTCAACCACCCAGATGGCCTACCTCACGCCAGACAAACAAGGGCAACTGTCTCAGTACTTCAGCAAAATGGCAACTTTCACCAGGCTAACTGCAAGGAAAGTCCTGCAGGATCTGGGATTCATGGCATCTTGCATCCTACTAATCCCATGTGCAAAGCTGCATATGAGGAAACTTCAGTGGTGCCTAAAAATCTTATGCTCTCAACACAGCCACAGCTTGGAAACAATTATACCACTCATTCCATGCCTTCAAAAGGAATTTTTGTGGTGGGCTCAAGCATGCAAAAGAAACACAAGTCTCCCTTTCTGTGTACCTCAAGCAACTCAAATAATCACAACAGACGCCTCAGACTACGCCTGGGGAGCACACATGGCAGATCAGTGCATTCAGGGAAAATGGTCCCAAAAAGAGAAGCACCTGCACATCAACCAAAAGGAGATGTTAGCTGTGCAAAATGCTCTTATGACCTTCAAAGACCTACTGCATCCAGGCCAGCTATTGATAAGGACAGACAACACCACAGTGATGTGGTACATAAACAAACAGGGGGCAACTCATTCATACCCCCTGTGGCGGCAAGCCATGACCCTATGGAACACAGCACTGGAATTGCAAATTCAACTACAGGCACAATTCCTGCCAGGGAAGGAAAACATACTGGCAGACAACCTAAGCAGAAATATGACAAATCCACACGAATGGAAGTTGCATCCTCAAGTTTTCACAAAGATAACTCAGGCATGGGGACAGCCAGACATAGATCTATTTGCTACCCACAGAAATTGCCAGTTGAAAAAATTTTGTTCAAGGACCTATCATCCACAGGCCTGGAAAGTGGACGCACTCTTTCAATTGGACAACATTGACAGTTTGCCTTCCCACCTCTTCCTCTACTGACCAAAGTTCTATTAAAAGCCAGAGCAGAGAGGCCGCAAATGATTCTCATTGCTCCAGACTGGCCAAGAAAACACTGGTATCCGCTCCCGAAGAGCCTGACACATTCCCCACCATGGATCCTACCTCTAGTCCCTCTTCTGTTGTCCCAGCACAACTACAAAACCCTTCACAGCCAGCTCAAAACCCTAAATCTAGCTGTATGGAGAATTCCTTAATTTCCCAACAGACTCTCCTCTCCAAGGAGGCACAGGATGTCATCTTGGAGGCCAGACCACCTTCTACTAGAAAAGCCTACTCCGCCAAATGGAAACGATTTTGTGCCTGGAATCAAGAAAATGGCCAGAATCCTTGGGTAATAAATATACCTCAAATTTTACAGTACCTAGCTGAGATGTTAAATAGTGGACTTTCCTTCTCCATCAAGATCCACACTTCAGCCATTTCTGCACAATACAACACAGATCCTCCTTTATTCTCATATCCTCTCTTAAGGCAGTTCCTCAGAGGGGCAAAAAATATAAAACCCCCAAGGAAACCACCAGTCCCTGCTTGGGACCTCAACTGCATATTGGAAAAGCTGACCCTCCCCCCCCCCCCCCTTTGAGCCAGCTTCTTCAACAGAACTACAATACTTGTCATGGAAAACGGCCTTTCTTCTGGCTATCACCTCAGCACGCAGGGTTTCGGAGCTACAGGCCCTCATGGCTGTGCAACCATTCATCATTTTCCATCAGGACAGAGTTTCCTTACGAACCAACCCTGCCTTTATGCCAAGGGTAGTATCCAGTGTAGCTTTGAATCAGACTATCCACTTACCTACCTTTTATCCAAATCCACAAAACAAGGGGGAAAGACTACTACATTCCTTGGACATTCACAGACACTTGGTTATTATTTGGACAGGACAAAGCCATTCAGGAAATCCGAGCAACTCTCTGTGTCCTATGCTACAGGTGCTCAAGGAAAGGCTATTTCCAAACAGACAATTTCAAAATGGATAGCCCACTGCATACGCTCTTGTTACTCATTTCATGGAAAAACTGTGCCTGCATGCATCAGATCCCACTCCACCAGGGCCACAGCTACCTCTGCAGCTTTCCTCAGGGGGGTCCCTACCAAGGACATTTTGGAAGCAGCCACTTGGAGTTCAGTGCACACTTTGTTCAAGCACCATCACCTTCCACTATACTCTAAATCTAGAGCGTGTTTTGCCACAGCAGTCTTGCAGGGCATCCTCGCTCCTCCTAGTTCCACTTAGTGCCTACCACCCTTACTTACTTTGGAATTCTTCCCATCTGTAATGACTGCAGCTGTATGCACGATGAACATAGCACAGTTTTGTACCTACCATGAATGTAGATGTTTGAGTGCTCATACAGCTGCAGTCCATGTTACCCCCCCCCCCCCCCGTCCCCTCTTAGGACAGGCCTTATGACAAACACCTTATCATACAACCTATTTGGGGTATTCTTTTATGGTGTATTTGCTTGCAACTGCTGTTTTTTTATTTTTCTATATTGCATGTTTGCATAACATTATGATGTTCTTCGTCTTCCATTGCTGCAGTCCTAACAATTGGGTATAGTCCAGAAGCAGTTTTGCAAGTGCAGGTTGGCGTGAGATATTTCCAAACCGGAGTTTCAGACCGAATCAGAGTTGTTTTCTTGCCTCAGTATTTAACCGGATGTCAGAAAAGTGAATAACTGTATTTCTTGGGAAACAGATACCGCATAAGGATTTCCATACTTTGTGTATACCTTGTTTAGGGCCTGAGCACGACGTTGTTGGTTGCCGCCTTGTGCTAGGTTTAACAAAATTAAGAGGAGGTTAGACTGTGCCAGGTTAGTGTTTGGGAAATGCCGCCGGATGCTCCGGACCGCGCCGCCCAGGAAGCGCAAGGACAAAACAGCCTAGTTTAGGGTTGAAGAACCGCAGTCCCAGTGGAGCCAGAGGTTTTGCCAGGAGTTTCTATGGAGTCTCCGCAGAAACTTTACTGTTCCAGGATGTCCCATCTCAGGAGGCAGGCCAGGCTGAAGGGGCTTCTCAGGGCCTATTCTTCCCTCTTGTCCCACAGTAATTTTTAGAGGTAGGCCAATTTCAGCTTCAGTGGGGGCTTCCTAGCTTTTTTTCGGTTCTGTAACGAAACATATGCTTAAAATGGCAGAAGATTTGATTACTATGATTAGAGGAGAGGCCTAGGGTGGAGCCGAGTTTTGCCAGTTTTGAACACGGTTCAGAGGCTTCTGAGTCCTCTGGATGATTTACAGGAGTATCCTCCTTATTCTGATTCTGATATGGATGATGCCACTCCTTCCGCTTCTCCTCCTGAGGATTTTTCATTTTCAGAGACTCTGCATTCCATGAGGGAGCACTTTAAATGGGAAGGCCAGGATTACTCTGATTCCAGGAAGAGGCTTAGGAATTTTTGTTTTTACCCAGCATAGGCCCTTAGCTATACCTCCTGTGTTGACTGTGGTGGAAGATGTTTTGCAGAGGCTTCCTGAACCCTGATTCTTTGCCTCCTGCTCCTGTTAAACCTGATAGGTACTATAGGGTGCCTGAAGCTCATAAGTATTTGTTTAAGAGTCCTAGGGCGACCCAGAAACTATTTCTCAGGGGCCTAAAGGTGTTAAAGCCTCTGTGGTTAGAAATCCTGTTCCCACTGACAAGGAGGCTAGGGCTTTGGATAGGTGGGGTAAGAAACTGTATACTTCTTCCACTCTAGCCATGAGAGCATTGAATTGTCAGTTCCACATGCTGAAATATCAAAATTATCTCCTTTCTCAATTGAAGTCTAAGGTGGATGCTTTGGCGGAAGGTATTGAGTGTAAAGAGTTGCTGGATTTGGTTTATGTGTCTGAACAAGTGGGCAAGCATTCTTTGCAATGTGGCTTTGATGCTGTGCAGGCCTCCTCGAGGGTGGCTGCCACTAGTTCTGTTCTTCGCAGGCATGCCTGGTTTAGAGATCAGAATTTGGCTGAGCATGTTAAGACAAGGATTTTGGATGCACCTTTACAGTCTGATGTTTTGTTTGGTTAGCAGTTTTAAAGAAAATGGAGGACAAAGCTAAATCTATGCAAACTGTTAAGAATTTTTGCAGGTACAGCCACCAAGTTTAGTAGAAATTGGCCTGCTAAGTGGACTTATCCTGCTTATGACTCCCAGTCTAGGGGTAGGTCTAGAGTCTAGAACAGGGAGTTCACCTGCACAGACTTCTAGTGAGGGCAGGGGTCAGTCCTTTCGTAAGCAGACCCAATGACCTGCCTTTTCAGCTGCCAGTAGATTCTCGTCTGGCAGCTCCTTTGGGAGGACGACTGTCTCTTTTCAAAGAAAATTGGGATTTAATTACTCAAGACAGATAGGTGTTGGACATTATTCACCACGGTTACAGGTTTTATTTCCATACAATGCCCCCTTTCAAAGGCATGCCAGACGCTCCTCCACAAAGAAAAGAGGCTCACAAGCAAGTTTCTCAGTTACTCAAAATGGGGCCATTCAGCCAGTCCCTGTATCAGAAAGGGGCCTAGGATTTTATTCCGCATGTTCCTAGTACCAAAGAAGGGGAACACGTGGAGACCAATTTTGGATTTATCTCTCCTCAACACTTATCTGGACATTCCCAAGTTCAAGATGTTGACGTTACAACAGCTTTTACCTCTGCTGGGCAAAGATCACTGGATGGTAACTTTAGATCTCAAGGAAGCTTACCTTCATGTGCCTATCAGGCTGTTGCAGCAAGTATCTGCGCGGTTTTGCTGGAGATTCTCATTATCAGTTCTCTGCATTGCCCTTTGGCTTCTACTGCTGCCCCAGTATTCACCAAGGTTCTGGCTCCAGTGATAGCTTACTTCAGGCTACAAGGAATTCAAATCTATCCTTACTTAGACGACTGCCTGATTCTGGCTCAAGAAAAGGAAGACCTTCTACAGCATCTGGAATATGTTATAGCAGTGCTAAGATGCCTAGGGTATTCTGTAAAATAAAGTCCAGTCTAGTACCCTCTCAAGACATGTGCTGGTGTGAGACTGAATACAGCAGCCCAGATGGCCTTACTTTTTCCCGGACAAACAAATGAGTCTATCACTTTACTTCCATCATCTATCTCATCAGTCCGTGCTGACTGCAGGGACAGTCCTTCAAGCATTAGGGTTCATGGCATCTTGTATTCTGGTGCTTCCCAATGCCAAACTGCATATGAGGAAGTTACAATGGTATCTCAAACTGTATGGACACAGCACTGCCAGGATTTAGACACTGTCATTCCCATAATACCTTGCCTTCAAAGGGAATTTTTGTGGTGGGCTCAGGAATGTCACCTAAACAAGGGACAGATGCCTCGGACATTGCTTGGGAGCTCATCTACTTGGAAAGTGGATACAAGACAAGTGGCCTGCCAGACTACAGCATCTACATATCAACATGAAGGAGATGTTAGCAGTCCAGTTCGCTTTACTGGCTTTCAAGGAGTTACTTCTTCCAGGACAGGTGTTGATTCTAACAGACAACACAACTGTCATGTGGTGTATCACATTCTTATCCTCTATGCAGGCAAGCAATGATTTTATGGGAGATTGCGCTAACTCTTCAGGCAAGGTTTCTGCCAGGAGCACAGAACTCCTTAGCAGATGTGTTAAGCAGGCGAATCATGGATCCCCACCGAGTGGAAACTGGATCTTCATGTATTTCAGACATTGACAGTGTCATGGGGAACTCCAGACATAGATCTGTTCGCTTCTCCACTAAACCACCAGCTGCCAAAGTATTGCACAAAGGGGTTTCATCACACAGCTTGGAAAGTGGATGCTCTGTCTTTCAGTTGGGAAAATCTTCAGTATGCCTTTCCACCTCTGCCTCTTCTTCCAAAGGTGCTATTAAAGGTCAGACAAGACAGGCCAAGGATGATTTTGATAGCTCCAGATTGGCCTCGGCAACACTGGTACCCACTACTACGGAGTCTGGTACAGAAGCCTCCATGGCCTTTACCTCTGATTCCTCATCTGTTATCTCAAGAGGACGGTCATCTGCTCAATGTCAAGCTTCACTCTCTTCATCTAACAGCCTGGCATATTCTGTGTTGAAACACAGCAGGTCTCAACTTCCTCAACAAGTTTTAAATGTGATTATGGAAGCTAGACACCCTTAGTACAAGGAGAGAAATGGAAGAGATTTTATTTTGGAGTGCAGCAAGGAATTTGGAGATTTCTGAGCCTAATTTGAGTGTGGCTCTTCAATATCTTACCGAGTTATTGGACAAAGGGTTGTCCTTCTCTTCTATTAAGATTCATGCTGCAGCAATTTCAGCTCACTATGATTGTGACCCACCTTTGTTTTCACATCCTTTGTTCAAGCAGTTTCTTAGAGGGGCAAAGAATATAAGAGAGCTCCTACTCCTGCTTGGGATCTCAATTTTGTGTTGGAAAACTTACTTTGAGCCTCGGCTACTGCTGAATTGAAATATTTGTCATGGAAGACTGCTTTTTTGTTGGCTATTACTTCTGCAAGAAGGGTGTCTGAGTTGCAGGCCCTTATGGCAGTCGAGCCCTTTTGATTTTCCATAAGGATAGGGTATCATTACGTTTAATCCTTCCTTTATGCCTAAGGTGGTTTCTAGTGTGGCTTTAAACCAGACTATTCATTTGCCTACTTTTATGCAGACCCCCAAAATAAAGGGGAAAAGATTTTGCATACTTTAGATGTACACAGGCAATTGTTATTACTTAAGCAGGACTAAGGATTTTAGACAGTCTCAGCAGTTGTTTGTTTCTTTTGCTTTGAGTTGGGCAAGCCTGTGTCAAAACAAACTATTTCTAGGTGGATTGGCTTTTGCATTGCATTTTGTTATTCCCATCATGGCAAGGAGGTTCCAGCTGGGATTAGGCCTCATTCCACTAGGGCTACTGCCACTTCAACAGCATTTCTAATGGGGTGGCAACTAAGGATATTTTGGAAGCAGCTACTTGGAGTTCAGTGCATACTTTCTCTAAGCATTATCACCTTCCTATCTACTCTAAGTCTAGGGCTGGTTTTGCCACAGCTGTTTTGCAAGGCATGTTGTCAGCTCCTGCTTCTTTATGATTTGGCAGCCTCCTCTGCTTTGGGATTCTACCCAATTGTTAGGACTGCAGCAATGGAAGACGAAGAACATAGTACAGTTTTGTACCTACCATAAATGTAGATGTTCGAGGATTCCATTGCTGCAGTCCACCCTCCTTCCCTCTGTGTTTAGGGTGGTAGTGTAGGTGAGCTTGTTCATGTTTTGGTGCAGGCTTTTGGGCCTTGTCCGGTCTTCTGACATCTGGAGCAAGAAAAGACTGAGGATACCGACGCCCAGCCTATACTCTGGTATTCGGGCCGACTGGATGCGGACTATACCCAATTGTTAGGACTGCAGCAATGGAATCCTCGAACATCTACATTTATGGTAGGTACAAAACTGTACTTTTTGCCTTCCTTCTGGGGGCACCTGACATCTTGGGCAAGAAAAACTGAAGAAAATGGCGTTGGCTGCCTCTTTTGTACCCTTGCCGCACTGAAGTCAGGGAAGAGGCGACGACAACCGACGCCAGACCTAGACTTTGGAATTCGGCCGACCGAGGACCCGCCTGACAGCAGAATAACCCATCTGTAATGACTGCAGCTGTATGAGCACTCGAACATCTACATTTATGGTAGGTACAAAACTGTACTTTTAGCAGTGGCTCACTTTGGATTCCCCTTACAAAATCTGCAAAGGTTTCAATCCTCAGGCCATTCAAGAAAGGAAAAATAAACGGATTCTGAAGGGCCTTCTGCCCGCTGCTTTATTTTCTCCAGGGGCTCAATCCCCCTCTAAAGATTCGCAGGGCTCAGAGGTTAAGAAGTGCCACCATAGGGGACTCTAGGATGTCTACAGAGCCACCGGCAAAACTTACCAGAGAGTCTGATCTGAGAATGTCTGCACCGAGATCTATGTCGGCTTCTTCGGATCCGATAGACTTGATGGTTCCAAGCGAGCTTTCTCCTGGACTATAGTTTTCAAAGTAGGCTCTGACTCCTCCATATCACCTCATATTTCTTTGTCGGATCCTGACAGATGAGATCAGTGTGCTCAGTCAGCTCCTCTGCTCCAGAAATCCCCAGATCTGGAGTCTAGCATTCAGTCACCTGGGAAGTCTATCAGGTCAGTGACTCCTGTGGTGCCAACAAAGATTCTTCAAACTTCTAGACACTCATGACCTTCTTCACTGGCTTCTTCCAGATCCTCTACAAGCCTATATGATGATGTGGACAAAATGATTAGGTCCATTATCAAGGCTCAGATCCAGATGGGGTACTTTCAGCTTCTTCCCATCGTGGATCCGAGAATGTCCCTGCCACTTTTTTCCTCCTTTTGTGAGTAGGGTAGCAGTTTCAGAGCCCCATGACAGCAGTCTCCCAAGGAAATCTGCATCAGATCAGAGGACCTTTACTTCCTCAATGATGACTGTGACCTTGACTACCTCTGCTCCGAGAGCCTCGGATATGAGTGAGTCCCAGATCTGTGACTTCATGGCCGGATCCAAGGGGTGCAGATCAACTCTGGTTTTATCGAATCTTTCCCTCCCCTTTGGAGCTTCAGCCCTCGACATTGTGGGTCTGGTTCTGTCTGGGAGTCTAGGTTCTTGGGTGCTCCTCCCTTCTTTTGAGGACGTCTGCTCTGAGGGAGTGGGGGAAGACATCCCTGGTACCTTCAGCTTTCCAGGTTTTGAAAAAGGCTCCTCCCCTTGTTCCTACATCTGATCTGGGTCTTGAACCTTCCATATGTTCTTCGTGTTTCACTGTTGCAGTCATCACATTTGGGTTATATGCCTGCAGGTAGCCCTCAGTCAGCCTGAATACCAGAGTCTTGGGATTTCTCCATCGGATGCTGTCGCTTCTTCCATGTCGTCAGGACGTCATGGGAATAAAACATGCAGCTGACGCCATTACATCAGTCTTTCTTGCCGTGCAGTGTCCGAAGCAGAAGCAGTTCACAAGTGCCGGTCGGCCGCCTCCTGAAATTTTTATTTTTCGAGTTTCAGACCTGAAGTCTTCCAAAAGAGAAGTACCCCATTGGGGATCCTTTTTTCTTGCTCTAACCAATGTCAGAAAAAGTTAAGTGTCTTGCCTGTGGAAATGTTGTTCCTATTGATGTACTACACATTCTCTGAAAGAAACTTGCAAAAGTGTCAACAAATTACTGAGATAAAAAAGACTTTTCACAAGGAGCAGTTTTGTAAGTTTTCAGTTCCTGGCCAGGTTACTCCTCCCATCTCCCCTCCTTCAGTGGGCTATAGTCTCACATTTCCAGCTTTGCTAGATTCAACTATTTAGTCAGCTTTGCATGACAGTAGACATCAAAAAATCACAGCCTGGTGTGCCACTAAATCTGTTCCCTTGTATGTCTCTTCACTTCTGAACACCATTTCCCAGGAAGAAATAAATAAATAAATAAATAAAAAGCAAAAGCATCAGTCTAGAGTTCAGGCCAGTCTATCCATTTTTTAAAATGTGCACAGTAAAATATTCAACTTGTAATGCATTTTGGCTGCTGACATGGTTATCTTTTACATAGTTATTCTCTTATAGTATAACCTGAACTTATGGTATTTAATAACTTTTACAACAGTTCTCAGTTTCTTAACAATGACCTCTCAAGCCTCTGACGTGACCTAGTACTTTTTCTTAGTATTGCTTTTTGTAGTTTGTCTTAGTTGTATACTTACAGCGTGTTTCTCATCCTCTCAGCAACACACTCCTGGAGAAAACTTCCAAAGCAGATACTTGTATTGAAAGAGTACCAGCAGCTGTAGCAGTAATACTACACTCCAAAACAATGCACTCAAACATAGTGCTGACAAACACAGGGGAATGTATATGTCTGAGTCAAGCAGTGATGAAATTGCTAGGGACTTCACTGCGCACAATTTTACTCTTAATCTCTCTATTTCATAATGCATAACATTCGCACCACACTTACAAAGGCACACCTCCACCTTCCTCAAACACAGCTACCACACACAAACATACCAGTCAAATTTAAGGCTTTTCCCACACCTCTGCAGAACACTGCTGTAATGGCTTTGGCAAACAAATGAAAATGATTGATGGGTGTTGGTTCAGGACTACCATCCATATCTCTCAACAGTACAGATTTTTGCAGAAAGTCCAGATTTTTTGTCTGTTTTTCATAAAATTGCAGTTTTCTGTGAAATCACTGGCAAATCATTGAACACTGAAGTCAGAATATTGACAGGCATTTGATTTTCGGACTTCACATCCTTAAGAAAATTCACTCTTAATGCAAAACCTGTTTATCAGCTTTCTAAGTTTACAAGTGCAATATTTATAAATTGTCCCAATTTTTGGGCCTTTGTCCCCTGTTATTTATGGCCTTGTCCAGATGTCTTGTTCTATGATGAGAGGTATGCTGCCATCCCTTCCTACTGGAGCCAGTCCACTGCACTTGCACAAGTGTCCCCTCAGCAGGGCAGCAAGCAGGTATCCATGCAGATATGCTTTATAGTTCTTTTACACCACACACACACACACACACACACACACACACACACACACACTGATGACTGTTAATGTAGACATATCTGTTCAGTCACCAAACTTTTCTCCAAACCAAGTTTTATGACACCTGCTACCAATCCACTTGACAGTCTGCAGCTGTAAATCTTGTTGTCCATGTTATTTCTTTTCCTTGGTTTCGTTTCTCTTGTAATGTTGCTTTTACTCATTTTTTTATCCTGCCCCCCCCATATCTACCCTAATTATTACTTCTAACAAATACTTTTTCCTCACTCTTTCTTCTCTTCCTCTCCTCCTCTTTATCCTGTATTTGAACTTTTCCACTCTGACATTTGCTGTGAGTAAATAATGAACTGTCACCCTTATGTCAGCACATTTCAGTGCTACATAGTATTGTATTTAATCTAATAATAGGTTCATAGGTAGATACTAGGCTATCGGCCCAAGGGCCTAACTAAATCTATCCACCACTGTTCCCTGACGTAAGCTATTTTCTTGTGCCACTGTCGAGCAGAGCCGCAGAAGTGATTCCCGGGGTATATTTCCTATTTCCCATCCACTCAAAGATTTTTCTTGAAGAGTGCTAATGAGGAGCTTTGCTTGACATAGATGGGTAGCTTGTTCCAGAGTATGGGAAGTCTCCGGGACAGGAATCTATCCCTCCAGCATGTCCTGTTTATTGTAGTGACAAGGTTTAGGTCCCTAGAGCATGTAGCTTGGAAGGATTGGGATTTCTTTAGGTGTAGCATGTCCAACAGCTCTGGGTTTGACATAGCTTTATATGTTAGGCAGAAATCACCTCGGAGTAGGCGATATGCTATGGCGTAAAGCTGGAGTTTTTGAGATGGTCCGTGTAGGGCATCTGTTTGAGGCCAGTAAACCTCTTTGTGAGGTCCTTCTGTGGCCTTTCCAGCTACTGCAGATGTCTTGTGAGGTACATTCCAAAAGGGGCGTTGTACTCTATAATGGGTCTGAGTGTCGAGTAGAGGGCAACAATGACCTCTTTTTTTCCTGGATGAGAACTCTCTTGTGATGAGGTGTGCCATGTAGAAGGACTTCCTGACTACTGTGGTGATGTGATTATCAAAGGAGAGACTACTGTCCACCTGGGTCCCAAGGTCTCTTATCAGACATTCGGTGTTAAGTAGACTGCTGCCTATGTGGTAGTTCATGGGTACAGTTTTTTTACCAAAAAGGATGACAGTGCACTTTTTGGCATTGAACTTGAGCCCATGGTCTCTGACACCAGGCATCTATCTCAGCGAGGCCCTTCTATAGGATGTCCGCATCATTTGGGGACTCAACTATGTCTCCTAGTTTGCAGTCATCTGCGACTTCCGTTAGCCTGTACTTCAGATAAGTAGATACCAAACAGGAGAGGTCTCAGGACTGAACCCTGTGGTACTCCACTTCTCACTGGTTTGAAGTCAGATTTGGAGTCTGCAATTTTTACAGTGTGGGTTCTGTCAGTGAGCCAGTTGGCAATCCATCTTGTGACGTAGGGATTTATACCTAGTTTAGTGAGTTTAGGTGTAATTCCAGAATGGGGGATGGTGTCAAAAGCCTTGGCGAGGTCAAGATAGGCTGTGTGAACCACCTTACCCTCATCTACGGCTTTGGTGACTGCCTCAAAGAAGTCGATTAGTTTCCGGAGGCATGATCTGCCTTTCACAAACCCGAACTTGGTGGGGTCCAGAGTTTGGAGGTTGCCAATGTCTTTGTTTATGAGTTCCATGATGATATGTTCCATGGCCTTGCAGACCAGGCTCGTCAGGCTAATAGTGCGATAGTTCCTGGGATCAGTAGTGGCTCCCCCTTTGTGGAGTGGGATAACTGTTGCTGTGTGCCATTCAGTGGGCACAAAGCCTGTTGTGAGGCTATGATTGAACATGGTGCTTGGGTGGGGAGCCAGTTCGTTCTGAAGTTCATGTAAAACACGGCCTGGGATGTTGTCCAGTCACATGGATGCTGTGTTTTTGGCTTTAGAGAGTGCAGCTTTTACCTGTGTAGTTGTGATTACAAGGACTCTGCATTCTTCCTGTATAGATATGGGCCCTTTAGGGGATGGGGGTGGGGTGGGGTGGGGGTAAAGTTAGCACTGAACCTATCTGCCAGGATGTTGGCAATATCATTTGATTCTGTAATTTTGGTGCCGTTGTGCTGTAACTCTGAGCAGATCTGGGTGTTGCCATTGAGATTCTTGACATAGCTATAGAATGCTTTGTGGTTGTCCTTTTGTTTTCGTAGCTAGCTTTGGAGGCTGTTATAAGGGATCTCAGCTTCTTACTGAGGCTGACCAGGGAGCTCCACCACTCATGTGATTTTACTCTTCTGCAACAGTTTCTTCCTTCTGTTGTACAGTTTGTTTTTGGCAGGGGACTACCAGAATGGCTTCCTTTTTTTGGAGGATAGCTTCTCGATTCTGTTTGGGATAGCATGATCCATGCACTCATGTAAGTGCTTATAGACTGCATTTGGTGGGGTCGTTGAAATCGCCCATTATTAGGGTGTGTGGTTGAACCCTAATATTTTCCAGTATATCAAGAAAAGAGGAGTGGGAATCCTGGGGCATGGTGGGGGATCTGTAGCAAGCTACAATTTGGATTGTAGTTTTGCCCAGAGTTAGTTGCACTTGGTTAACCTCAGATGCGTTATGCTGAGCAACTAGCCTGGAGGTATGGATATCCTTAATGAATATGGACACACCTCCACCTTTGGTGTTCCGGTCCAGGTTACATGGCCGAAAGGTGTGGTATGAGTTATAGCCTGGTAGGGCAGGGGTGCTCTCTGGAGCCTTGAACCAGGTCTCAGTCACTGCACAGATATCGATGTTCTCCATTTTAAGGAGTGTCTCGAGTGAGTGCAATTTGATATTTAGACTTCTAGCATTGAGTAGCCTTACCCTCTGTTTTTGCTTGCCCTGTTTCTGTTACGGTGGTGAATTTGTCATTTGAACCTTGTCTAAAAAAGGCACTGTAAGGACGGCAAGAGCCTTAGCCAGTATCCAGAATCCCAGGGGCGACAGGTGCAGGCCATCTCTGGCAAAGCATTGTAGTCTGTCGACCATGTCGTCCCAGGCAGACAGATACTGGATCCCCTTAGAATGACACCAGAAGCTTAGCTGCTTGTTGAAGTCAATCATTTTGTAATTGTACTGCGGTATCATTCTGGATGATGGCAGAATGCTACTCCGGTCTAGTGTCATACCTGCCCTGGGCTACAAGATCGGAGAGCTCTTCCATGTCTCTCTTCATGTAGTCCAGGGAGGTACGTCTCAGGTCATTCACACCAACATGGACAATGACAGAGTCATATTTGTACTTGTGGAGTGACCTGAGTGTGTGTGTTATGTGCCGAATCCTGGCACCCTACAGGCAGCTGACAGTAACCTTCTTGTGTAGCCTGGTGAGTGGGGCATCAGTGTGCCTGACTATAGAGTCACCTATGACTAGTGTGTTGGGTACGTTGTTTTGTCTAATATATATGTTATAACACACACACACACACACACACACACACATATATATATATATATATATATATATATATATATATATATATATATATATATATATGTTTGCCATAATATCTGAATAAGTGAGTGGGATTTTCATGACAGCATCAAGGAAGCATTTTCCTTCCTTCTGTTTTTTTCTTAAGTTTTGGATTTTTCTTGGTATATTGATTGATTTTCTTAGTATATTTTATTTTTTATTTATTTTCCATTTGTTTGCCAGGTTAGTCCGACTGGACACAAGGTGACCATTTTCAGTGGAGGTTCGGGGAGAAAAGCTCCAGATGCATAGTAAACAGTTATAAAAAAATAATAAAAATTAATTATACAAACATAGCTGTTTTGTACAAAGAACATAGAAAATATAAAATGAGTAAAATCAGAGTTTTACAATTGATGCAGCATACAGTGGTTAGAATATTGAGAAACAAACAAGATAAAATGTAACAAATATAAATTGCTTGAAAATAAATTCAAAAAAGTTTCCATAGACAGGGTCATAAACTAGAAATCATAACTATATTGATATGATTTATTTTGCATTTATCTTGTTTTAATGATGGTATATGTGTATTATTGTACATGTCATATGTGTACAAATATTTGTATTAATCTATGTATTTACAGTATATTGACAAAGTACTGGGTCACATCAGAGGCTTGGGAGGTCATTGTTAAACTGAGAACTGTTGTAAAGCATGGCATTGAATACCATAAGTTCAGGTTATGTTATAAGAGAATAACTATGTAAAGATAACCATGTCAGCAGCCTGAATACATTATAAACTGAATGTTTTACTGTGCACATTAAAAAATGAATAGATTGGTCCAAACTCTGGACTGATGTGTGTGCTTCATTTTTTTTTTTTATTCCTGGAGAAATGCTATTCAGAAGTGAAGAAACATATAATGGAACAGTTTTAGTGGCACACCAGGCTGTGATTTTTTTTTTATGTCTATTGTCATGCAAAGCTGACGAAATAGTTGAATCTACCCAAGCTGGAAACGAGACTAGCCCACTGAAAGAGGGGAAATGGGAGGAGTAATTTGGCCAGGAACTGAAACCTGCAAAACTGCTCCTTGTGAAAAGTCTTTTTTTTATCTCAGTAATTAGTTGACACATTTGCAAGTTTCTTTCAGAGAATGTGTAGTACAATAGGAACAAGATTTGTAAAACTCAGCACATACCAGTCAGTGACACATGAGCTGCAGACTCTCAAACTTAGCATTTTTTTTTTCAGGTGGTCCATTCTAAGTGAATGGACGTCTAGTCAGACAACAAATGGCAGGGCTCTTTATTCTCACAGTCTGTGAATTGAGACAGATTTAGCTTTCCAAAGGAATCACAATGTCTGCCCCCATGAGGGCAGACAAGAGTAAAAAAAAAATAAAATTAGGAATGAGTACTTATTTTGCTGCAGGCATCTTTAGGAGGTGCAGTAAATCATGGTAAGATAAAAAATGTATGTTTTTTTTCATTGTTTGCCCATAGTGGTCCTGGGCTCAGACCTTGATGTTTCTTGCTGTCGTCTGTTTTGTGCCTTGTCCAACGCCCAAACTGTTCGTCGTTGGGCTATTTTTGTCACTAAATTCTTTCGCTCTTGTTCTCTGTATTCCGAAATGGCTTCGATAAGCCATCCGACTACCGATCTTCCGGAAAAAATGTAAGGATAGTCAGAGACTGACTGCATAGGCCGGTACTCAGTAAGGCGCCTTTGCAGCCCCTGATGCTCGCTTCTACAGATTCACAGACCTCTGCTGAGACCCTTTTGGAGTCCGGTATGCCGCAAGTTGCTTCTTAGAGTATGGAACCTGCGGATGTCTCTACCTTGGATAGGTCCGGAGCCACTGTGCAGGCACTGGCTTCTGAGGGTGTATTCCAACCTTCTGGTCATATTAAATCATCTTCATTTTTTCGCACTTCGCCTAGAAAACCGATGACCAAAGTGCATGCTCAAGCTCCCATGCCACGGAAACAAATGCTTAGAATGGCTGAAGACCTTATAACTTTAATTAGGGGAAGTCAGTCTTCCCTCTCTATAAGACAAAGGATTGATTTTCCTTTTGATTCTACAGATCGTGAGCCTGATAACTGATCCCTCCGATTACCAGGACATTCCCTTATCTGTCTTATCTGTGTGGATTCAGATGCAGAGGATTCCGTCCCTTCTGCCTACCCTCCAGAGGACTTTCTTTTAGTGAAACCTTGCATACCTTAAGAGAACATTTCCACTGGGAATGCCAGGACTACCCACAGTCCAAAAAGAGACTCGGAGAATTTTTAGACTTGCCTCAGCACAGTCCTCTAGCTATATACCCCCTGTTCTGGAGATTGTAGGTGATGTCTTCTTGGAATCCAGCCGTACCACTGATACCTTGCTTCCAGCGGCCAGGAAACCTGACAGGTACTACAGAGTACCTGACTCCAAGTTTCTCTTTAAGAATCCTACTGTGGATCCAGAGTCCAAAAGGCATTAAGGCTACAATAGCCAAAAGCCGTACCCCTTCACACAGGGACTCTAGGGCTTTAAACAGATGGGGTAAGAAGATATGCGCCTCTGCTACTCTTGCCATCAGGGCTTTAAATTGCCAGTTTCATATGCTAAAGTATCAGCAACATGTTATGGAGCTAATTAAACAGAAGATGATGTTGACTCCTGATTGTGCAGAACATAAAGATTTAATGTATTCTGCTAACCAAGTTGGAAAACGTACTTTGCAATGTGTTTTGATGCCTTAGAAGCATCTTGCAGGGCTGCTGTCACTGGTCTGTTCTTAGAAGGTATGCTTGGCTTAAGGAACATATCTTGCCAGGCTATGTCAAAGCAAAATTACTAGATGCACCACTAAATCAAGAACGCCTGTTTAGCAGTAAAGCAGAAGTCCTCAAAAAGATGGAGGAAAAAGCTAAATCTATGCAATCTGTTAAGTATTTCCTGACTTCCGCGGAGGTGCATCGGTAGTGTTGTTGCCTCACAGCAAGAGGTTCTCCCGTTCGATTCTCTGCTGGAGTGCGGGGAGTGCCTTCTGTGTGGAGTCTGCATGTCCTCCCCGCAGTTGGATGGGCATTTGAAAGACATGCGTAAATGGGCGTGCCCTCGTTGAACGTCGAGCTGGCGCCTCATTGTTTGTAAAAATCTACTGCCAATCATTAGCGGATTGGAGTTTCGCTGTGGCGACCCCTAACCGGGAAAAGCCGAAAGACAACAGCCACCTAGATTCAGTAGGCATTCGCCTTCTAAAAACTGGTCCTTTCCAGTCCCTCCCAGACCTTCTCTGTCCTAACCCACGATTACAGCTCAGGGTATGCACAAATCTAAACAATGGAATGCTCCCGCCCCCAAAACAGGGAGTAGTAAGCCAACATCCTAGGGTAAAATCCCGCAATGACATCCTTGATTCTTCCAAGCCTTGCCCAAGTACTTGCATCCTTAGGAGGAAAACTTGCCCTACATGCAAAAAACTGGGAGTACATCACCTAGGACAGATAGGTCTTGAAGATTGTATCCCAGGGATACAGTTTTACTTCCACTCACTGCCAACCCCAAGCGGATGGCCAGACCTCCCCCCAAACCCCAGTGGGCAGAGGCCCAAAAGCAAGTACTTTATCTTCAGTGTCAAGGCTATTCGACCTGTCCCAGCAGAGCATAGGGGACGAGGTTTTTACTCCAGATTGTTTCTGGTACCCAGGGAAAAAAAACTCTTGGTGCCCTTTCCTGGATCTGTCTATTCTCAACACCTTTCTGGTGGTTCCAAGGTTCAAGATGCTTACTATCCAACAGCTGCTTCCTGTGCTAGCCAAGGACTCCTGGCTAGCACCCTAGACTTAAAAGAAGCTTATTTGCACATCCCCATAAGGGAATCTTGCAGGAAATACCTACATTTCAGAGCAGGCTCTAGGCATTCAGTTCTCTGCACTTTTGGCTTATCTACTGCACCCAGGGTATTTACAAAATGCCTAGCTCCAGCCATTGCATATTGCAGGCAGAGAAAAATTCAAATTGACACATACTTGCATAATTGCCTGATTCAGTCAGTCAGGAATTGCTACTTCAACATCTTACATTTGTAAAGAGTCTTTTAACTTCACTGGGTTACACCATCAATGAAAAGAAATCACATCAGGTACCTAGCCAACAGATTGTATTCCTGGGAGCAAGCTTGAACACAACGTCCCAGATGGAATTCCTCACTCCAGAAAAACAAATGTATTTGACAAACTACTTCAGTCTATTGGCCACCATAACCCAGCTATCTGCTAGAAAAATACTGCAAGCCCTAGGGTTCATGGCCTCTTGCATTCTTCTAATTCCATAAGACTGCATATGAGGAAACTTCAGTGGTACTTAAAGTCTCTCGTGTCAACTTTCTCGGGACCTGGAAACAATGAATGTTCATCATGTTTCACTGTTGCAGTCATTACACTTTGGTTATCCTGCTGGCAGGCTACCCACAGTCGGCCTGAATTCCTAAGTCCTGGTCTGGCTTTGGTTGCTGCCGCCTCTTCCCTGACGTCAGTGCGCCAGGGGTATACAAGATGCAGCCGACACCATTTTCTTCAGTCTTTCTTGCGTGGTGCCCGAAGCAAAAGCAGTTAGCAAGTGCTGGTCGGCCGACTCCTGAGATTTTCTAAATTGAATTTCAGATCCAAAGTCTTCAATAAAGCTAAGTACCCCGTTGGGGAAACTTTTTCTTGCTCCAGACCAATGTCAGTAAAAGTTAACAATTGTATTTCTTGTGGGAAGCAAATACCTCATAAGGATTTTCATTCTTACTGTATTCCTTGCCTAGGCCCTGACCACGACGTTGCTAGTTGTCGGTTTTGTGCTAGATTCAACCAACGCCCTATTAAGTGTCAGTTCAATTTTGCTTTACATTACTTTGGCCGAATGTTTAACTATGTAATGCCATCGTAACAACCGACGACCGGCGTCCATAAAAAGCGCCTGCCACACAATCAATGGGCAGAGGCATAAAAACAAATTTCTGCTCTCATGGACATGAGGGCTATTCAAGAAAATACCACAGCAAGTGCAGGAGCAAGGATTTTACTCAAGACCTTTCTTGGTACCCAGAAAGGACGAAGCCTGGAGACCAATACTGGACCTGTCTATTCTAAATTCTTTCTTGGACGTTCCAAAATTCAAAATGTTGACACTGCAGCAACTTCTACCCATGCGTGGCAAGAAGGCTTGGCTAGTTACTTTGGACCTCAGAGGCATACCTGCATGTCCCAATCAGACAATCTTGCAGAAGATGCCTCAGATTCATAGCTGGCTCAATGCATTACCAATTCTCTGCACTGCCCTTTGGCTTATCTACTGCGCCCAGGGTCTTCACAAAATGCCTGGCACCAGTAATTGCATTTTGCAGACAAAAAGGAATTCAGCTATATCCCTGCTTGGACGACTGCCTTATTCAAGCAGAGAGCAAGGACATTCTACTAAAGCATTTGGCGTTTGTAAAAAGATTACTAATTTGCCTAGGGTACACAGTAAACGAAAAGAAATCAAAACTAGTGCCCTCTCAAGAGATAATATTCCTGGGTGCAAGCTTAAATACAACTGCCCAGATGGCTTATCTCACGCCAGACAAGCATAGGCATCTGACTCATTACTTTCATATTATAGCAACAAAGACCAAGCTACCTGCAAGAAAAATTCTGCAGGCTTTGGGCTTCATGGCATCCTGCATCCTGCTAATTCCATATGCAAGATTGCATATGAGGAAGCTACAGTGGTATCTAAAAAGTGTTTGGACTCAACATTGCCACAGCCTGGAAACAATAATAACTCTTATTCCCTGCCTGCAACAGGAGTTTCGATAGTGGGCACTGGCCTATCACCACAACAAGGGACAGCCTTTCACTTTACCCACAGCCAGGCAGACACTAGCAACAGATGCATCGGATTATGCCTGGGGGGCGCACATGGCAGGAAAATGTATTCAGGGCACGTGGCCCGCTTACCAAATGCATCTTCATATCAATCAAAAAGAGATGCTAGCTGTACAGAATGCCCTGACAGCCTTCAAGGATCTACTACATCCAGGACAACTATTGCTAAAGAGGGAAATACTACAGTTATATGTGGTACATAAACAAGCAAGGGGGCACAAATTCCTACCCCCTCTGCAGGCAAGCCATGACTTTGTGGAACACAGCACTGACCTATCAAGTACATCTGCAGGCACAATTCCTGCCAGGAAAGAAAAATACTCTGGTAGACGAACTAAGCAGAAACCTCATGGACCCTCACAAGTGGAAACCAGATCCACAAGTCTTCAGCATGATAACAAGGACATGGGGATGCCCAGACATAGATCTTTTTGCCTCCCCTCACAACTGCCAACTACAGAGATATTCTGCACAAGGACTTATCACTCACAAGCATGGAAAGTGGATGCTCTATCCTTCAGCTGGAAAACCCTAACAGTTTATGCCTCTCCTCCCCAAGGTACTTCTAAAAGTCAGGCAAGAGAAGCCAAAAATAATTCTGATTGCCCCAGACTGGCCACGCCAGCACTGGTACCCAATCCTAAAGAGCTTATCTCAAGGCCCAGCCTGGACTTTACCTCAAATTCCTCATCTTCTGACCCAACAAAACAATCAGATCCTGCACAGCCAACTCAGAACCTTAAATCTGGCTGCATGGCAAATAATATAGCCACTCAGAACACACCTCTCTCTAAAGCTGTTATGGATGTCATTTTGAAAGCTAGGAGGCCTAGCACCAGGAAATCTTATGCAGAAAAATGGAAGAGATTCTGTGCTTGGAACCAGGCACAATGACTTGAACCACTTGTCCCAAATATTCCTCAGATTTACAATACCTAACTGAGATGCTGGACAAAGGCCTATCCTTCTCATCAATTAAGATCCATGCCTCTGCTATTTCAGCTCGTTACAATACGGAACCTCGTATTTTCTCACATCCACTGCTAAGACAGTACCTCAGAGGGGCAAAAAACATAAGACCCCCAAGGAGAGCACTGATACCTACATGGGACCTCAACTTTGTCTTGGAAAAGCTCACACTGCCTCCTTTTGAGCCAGCCAATACAGCTGAGATAAAATTCTTATGGAAAACTGCTCTGCTCCTAGCAATAACTTCAGCAAGAAGAGCCTCAGAGTTACAGGCATTGATGGCAGTGGAACCTTTTATCATTTTCCATCCGGACAGGGTTTCTCTAAGGACAAAGCTAACATTTATGCCAAAGGGTAGTATCCAGTGTGTCTCTTAACCAAACCATTCATTTGCCAACTTTTTATCCAAATCCCCAGAATAAAGGTGAGAGACTTCTGCACTCTTTGGACATACACAGGCAGCTACGCTTCTACTTGGACTAAACAAAAGCTTTCAGAAAAACTGAGCAACTGTTTGTAGCATATGCTGCAGGATCACAAGGAAAGGCTATTTCAAAGCAGACTATTTCAAAATGGATAGGACACTGCATTCGTTTCTGCTATGCACAGCATGGCAAATCAGTGCCTAAGAATATTAGGTCACATTCTACCAGGGCAGCAGCCTTTCTCAGAGGAGTACCATCCAAGGAAATTTTGGAGGCTGCAACTTGGAGTTCAGTGCACACTTTTACCAAGCATTATCGCTTACCTCTTTACTCTAAATCCAGAGCAGGCTTTGCCACTGCAGTTCTGCAGGGCCTCATAGCCACTCCTAATCCCATTTAGACCCAGCCTCCCTACCTCAGCTTTGGGATTCAACCCAAGTGTAATGACTGCAACAGTGAAACACGATGAACATAGTACAGTTGTGTACCTACCATAAATGTAGATGTTCGAGTGTATTCGCTGTTGCAGTCCAGGTTATCCACCCTCCATCCCCCTTTCTTTGCTGGGACTTATCTATACTTTATCCTATACAACCTATGTGTTGTATTTGCTTGTAGATGAAGGTATTGTTTATTTTAGTGTATGTTTTTATAAGCAATAGTGTATTACCTACCTTCTTGGGGGCACCTGACATCTGGGGCAAGAAAAACTGAAGAAAATGGCGTCGGCTGCATCTTGTATACCCCTGGCGCACTGAAGTCAGGGAAGAGGCGACAGCAACCGACGCCGGACCAGGACTTTGGAATTCAGGCAGACTGCGGGTAGCCTGTCAGCAGGATAACCCAAGTGTAAAGACTGCAACAGTGAATACACTCGAACATCTACATTTATGGTAGGTACACAGCTGTACTTTTCCTATCATTCCTTGCCTAAAGGCAGAGTTTCTTTGGTGGGCGGAGGCCTGCTACCACAACAAAGGGACTCCCTTTCACTCTAGCCCCTGCTGCCCAAACCTTAACAGACGCATCAGAATATGCATGGGGGGCTCACATGGCAGAACAAGGTATTCAAGGCAAATGGAGCCCAAAGCAAGTGCCCTGCATATCAATCAAAAAAGAAATGTTAGCTGTACAGAATGCTCTGACAGCCTTCAAACGCCTTATTCTTCCTGGGCAACTATTGATAAAGACAGACAACACCACAGTTCTGTGGTACATAAACAGGCAGGGGGAGCCAATTCCTAGCCACTCTGCAGCTTAACCATGACTCTGTGGAACACAGCCTTGAGCAACCAAGTGCACATGCAAGCTCGGTTCCTGCCAGCAAACTAATTTCACTGGCAGACGACTTAAGTAGAAATCTAATGGACCGCACGAGTGGAAACTGGAACCCATATCATTCAAGCTGCTGATCCACAGGTGGGGGGCACCAGAGGTGGACCTCTTTGCTTCCCCTCAGAACTTTCAATTGAGCAAATATTGCACCAGAACTACCCACAGCCAAGCATAGAAAGTGGATGCTCTGTTCTTTACATGGGAAAACCTCTCAATCTGTCTTCCCCCTCTGCCCCTCCTCTCAAAGGTTCTACTGAAGACCAAACAGGACACGCCAAGGACAATCCTGATTGCACTAGACTGGGCACGCCAGCACTGGCTCCCACTTTTGCGCACACATTACTGCCTCCTTGGCACCTGTCTCAGACCCCTCCTCCCTGCTGTCCCAGCAGGAGGGCCAGATTTTACATCCTCAGTTACAAACCCTGAACCTAGCAGCCTGGTTCATCCCCTGAACCCTCAGTAAACAGGTTCTGGATGTCATCCTGGAGGCAAAAAAGGCCTAGTACTAGAAAATCCTATTCAGAAAAGTGGAAAAAGATACTGTTCTTGGAGCCAGTCTCAAGGAAGGGACACAAACGTGCCCAGCTTGCCTCATGTACTAGATTACTTAACAGAAGTCTTCCACAAAGGCCTATCCTCTTCAATTAAGAGTCTTGCCTCTGCCATCTCAGCTCATGATAATAGTAAGCCACCCCTCTTCTCTCATCCCATGGACTAACAATTCTTGAGAGGAGCCAAAAATTTAAGACCCCCCCCCCAGGAGACCTCCCACTCCAGCCTGGGACCTCAACTTTGTATTGGAAAAACTCACACTTCCACCCTTTGAAACAAGCTGCTTCAGCAGATTTAAAATTCCTCTCCTGAAAAACAGCTTTACTTCTAGCCATCACTTCAGCAAGAAGAGTGTCCTGAATTGCAGGCCCTTATGGCTGTGGAATCCTTCATTTTCTTCCATGCGTACAGGGTTCCCTCACTGATCCATCTTTTATGCCAAAGGTGGTATCTACTGTGGCTTTAAACCAATCCATTCATTTGCCAACCTTTTTCCCTAATCCTCAGAATACAGGGGAAAGGATCCTGCACTCCCTGGACATGCACAGGCAGCTTAGGTTCTATCTCGACAGGACTAAACCTTTCTGAAAATTTGACCAGCTGCTAGTCCTTTTTGCTACAGGGGCAGAGGGCAAACCATTTCCACATAGATAGCACACTGCATCCATCTCTGCTGCAAACATCATGGGAAACCTGCCCCACAGGGGATCAGAACCCATTCCACTAGGGATACGTCAACCTCTACAGCATTTCTCAGGGGAGCCCCTGCCAGGGACATACTGGAAGCCACAACTTGCAGCTCTGCACACACCTTCACCAAGCCTTGCCACTTACCTATCTTTTCTAAATCCAGGTCTGGATTTGCTACAGCAGTCTTACAGGAACCTGCTTGCCAGCTCTAATGCTTCTTGACTGCCTCATCCCATCCTCAGCTTTGGGAATCAACCCAAATGTGATGACTGCAACAGTGAAACACGAAGAACATAGTACAGTTGTGTACACTTACCATAAATGTAGATGTTCGAGTGTATTCACTGTTGCAGTCCTGGTTACCCTCCCTCCAGCCCCTGACTCCTCTTTTCTTCTACTTCTCCTTTTTGTTTGGCATAACTTATATCTGTGGTATTTGCTTTTTGCTGGGGTTGTTCCACAACATGTTATTGCTTCTTATTTACGGGGGGCTCCTGACATCTGGGGCAAGAAAAACTCATGTAATGGTGTCGGCTGCATGTTTTATATTCATGACGTCCTGACATCATGGCAGAAGTGACAGCATCCGACGGAGAAATCCCAAGACTCTGGTATTCAGGCCGACTGAGGGCTACCTGCAGGCAGATGACCCAAATGTGTTGACAGCAACAGTGAATGCACTCTAACATCTACATTTATGGTAAGTGTACACAACTGTAATTTCTGTCCAGGGTCAGCCTACTTCTAAGATCCTCCAGACCCTTCCACCTGATGTTACCCCTTCCTCTTCTGACTCCTTACCTGAATATCCCATGGAGGAGATCCCACTGAAGAGAACATGCAAGAGGATGCAATTGGACTTCCCAATGGGAGTCCATTATCAAGGATACGGACTACAATGAAGGAGAGGGGTCTTCCATATCACCACCAGACGAGGTCTCCTTTGCACACATCATAGAAATTTTAAAGCAAAGAGGTGGCTGGTCTTCCAAAAACCCTTCTTCAGAATAGTCTGTATTCCTGGAGGCCTTCAGGGCTGGCACGTGTACATCTTTGGTAGTCCTCCCAGTGGACGCTCTTACAGATCTTGTTGCCCATCAGACCCAGAAGGAGCTGGACACCATAGAGCCTATACCAAAGTTCCCAGACAAAATCCTTTCTCTCCAAGGATGGAACCTTTTGCAGTAAGGGTATCTCGGTTGACATGATGGTGATGGCAGCAGCTACAAAGAAAGAGCTTGCACAACAGAGCTTGACTGTCCACCCGCTGAACAGGGAGTCCAGAGTGCTGGACAGGTTCGGGAAGTGCACCTTTGCTTCAGTGATATTTTTGCTTAGAGCGCTTAATTACTTGGCACATTTTATTCACCTACAGAAAGATGTGGTTAAGGAACTCTGAGTCCTTGGCTGAATGCATGCCTAAGGAGGAGGTTGATAAGGTTTCTCTGAAGCTGATCACTCTTACTTCCCTGGCAAACTCTTCCATGAGGCTTGTTTCCCATATAGCAGAAGGGTCCTCAATGGCAGCTGGCACTGGCATTGCGATAAGTAGACATGCATGGATGAAGCTTTGTGACTTTACCTAGCCTTTTAAGGCATCTTTTGTCAATGCCCCTTTTGATAGTTCTTCCTTGTTTGGACCATCAGTTAGACAGCCCTGACCCGCAGCAAGCAAGAAGGTAAGACCTTATCTACTGTGGGGATCAAATAATCCACCCCTCAACAAGCCTACTCTAGGAATCAGAGGGGTTAAGAAGGCTTGGTTTTGAAAGTCTCAGGGTTCTATTCTTGATAAAAGCAGAGAATACTCCTCCAGAGACCGAGGAGGGGGCTTTAATGGGAAATGCTGCCCTAGAGGCAGAGGGGGCCTTCAAAACCAAGTCTTTAGGGAACCCTTTTCCGACAAGCCCTTTTCAGCATCCTGAAGTGCTGCCCAACTGTCCAATTCTGGAGGCAGTCGGGGGCCGGTTTTCCTTACATCTAGGCACCTGGGCCCAAATAATGACAAATGCTTGGGTGCAAAGCATAATATCTAGAGGCTGCTAAATTCCCTTCTACCCCCTCCAAAAATTCAAAAGAAGCTCCCCAGTGTTCCACTCAGCCATTGGGAGTTGGCAGTTCTAGAAACCAAAAAATTACTGCAAAAGAGAGCCATCCAAGAGGTCCCAGCCATGCAGAGAGGATCCAGAACTTGCTCCCATTTCTTTTTGATGCCAAAGGAAACAGGGGACCTGCGGACTATCTTAGACCTAAGCAAACTCCGTTTATATTTAATGAAAAAGAAGTTATGGATGGTGACAGTTTAGTCTATCCTCCTGTTACTAAGAAAGGATTATTGGATGTGCTCTGTGGACTTGATTACTATCACATCAAAATAGACAGGTACTCCAGAAGTTATCTGCGCTTCCACATGGGAGCCAGTCACTTCCAATTCAGAGCCTGCCCTACGGTCTCACCACAGACCCCCCCCCCCCCCCCAGGTATTTACCAAATGCATGGCAGTGGTCGCAGCTCATCTCCATCTGCAAGAGTTTCATGTATTCCCTATCTAGATGATTGGCTCCTAACTGCCCCCACCCAGCATCAATTATCTCAGGCCAGGGGCTATCTCTATCAGTTATCCCACTTTATAGGCATCACCATAAATTGAGAAAAGTCACAACAATTGACGGTACAAACCTTGGAATTCATCAGCGCCCTGCTGAACACCATTAAGCAGGTAGCTTCCTTGCCCCAACATCACATTAGCACCTTGACTTTTCAGCTCCAAGCCATACTGTCTCATCCCTCTCCTCCTGCTAGATTGATTCTATGGGCCCTGGGATCTATGGCAGTTGCTATAATCTTGGTACCTCTAGCCAGGTACTATATGCACATTCTACAATGGATGTTGGCTGTTCAGTGGTCAATTCTACATCAGTCCCGATCTGTTCCTGTCAGGTTGACCATTACTTGCAGAAGTCATCTACAATGGTGGATTCCCTCTGACCTTTCGGTTGGCAGACCTTTCATCCTTCCCACTCCAATAGCCAGAGTGACTATGGATGCTTCCCACCTAGGGTGGGCTGGGGGCATTTCGAGGGAAGATGGTCCAAAGCATGTGGACTGACCTAGAGACCAGATTGCATATCATTTGTCTTGGAGATGAGAGTTGTCCTCCCCTCATTGCAAGCCTTTCAGGATGCTCTTCCTCTGGGGACCATTGTGATTCATACAAGCAAACATGTCAGTAGTCTGGTATATCGGCAAGCAAGGAGGAACCCATTCATGCCCACTGTGCAGAGAGGCCATGAGGGTTTGTGAATGGGTGATCTCTTCACACCGCTTTCTAATTGCAGCACATGTACCTGGGGAATCCAGTGTATTGGCAGACAGGCTCAGAAGTTCCATTCTGATGCCCCACGAGTGGTCCCTCAGTCAGTAACAAATCAGATATTCGACTGTTGGTGTAACCCCTGCTGTGACCTCTTTGCATCCCTTCACAAGTGCAGCAGTTATTTTGCTCTGAGTGGTCTCCTTTATGCTTACTCCCCTCTACCACTGTTCCCAAAATTTCTTCAGAAAGCCAAATGGGTGAAGAGCACTGTGATCCTCATTGCCCCTTTTTGGCCTCATTAGGTTTGGTTTCCCTTTCTCTGGTCTCACCTGAGATATCCTCCATGAATACTGGAACCCAGACTGGACCTCCTCAGTTACCCTACAGTAGGTCTCCTCCCTGATCTCCCCTCACTCAAGTTGACCACTTGGTTTCTTCAGATGTTCTTCGTGTTCACTGTTGCAGTCATCACACTTGGGTTATCCTACCAGGGGTAGCCTTCAGTTGACCTGAATACCAGAGGCTTAGTATTTCTGCGTCGGTTGCTGTCGCTCCAGGACTGACGTCAGGTCGTCAGTGGTATAAAATCAGGCAGCAGACGCCATTACATCAGTCTTTCTTGCCGAGGAGCCTGAAGCAGAAGCAGTTCGCATGAGTGCCGGTCGGCCGGTATCTGAGTTTTTCATTTCCGAAATTGAAGTTGAAGTCTTCTAAATTCAAGTACCCCTTTGAGGATCCTTTTTTCTTGCTCTGACCGATGTCAGAAAAGGTTAACAATTGTCTCGCCTGTGGAAAGCAAATACCACACCGAGATTTCCATTCTTACTGTGTCACCTGTTTAGGCCCAGACCACGACGTCCCTCGCTGTTGGTTTTGTGCTTTGTTCACCGCCAGAACTATACATCGACGGGCCCTTATCATAGCTAAATACTTTCACTCTTCATCTCCATATTCCGAAATGGCTTCTGTAAGCTATCCGACTACCAATCTTCCGGAAGAACGTAAGGATAAAGACAAAGACAAGACTGCACAGGTCCAAAAACTGCCAATGACGCTTCCATTAAGGTAGTCGCCAGTTCACCAGTACTCATTGAGGCGCTTTCGCAGCCCGTGATGCCTGCTTCAATATATTCGTAGACCACTACCGAGACCTGTTCCAAGTCCGGTATGCCACGTGACACTGTTGATTAAGGATCCTGCAGGGTTGTCTACCTTGGATGGGTTTGGAGCTGCAGAGCAGGCACTGGCTTCTGAGGACGTTCTTTGCACTACTGATATTTGACAAAAACCAATGACTTCTTTTGCGTCTTCAGTTCTTTCTAAAACTATCAAGTTTTTAAGGCCCAGGGTACAAACTACGCCTAAAAAAACGACGACCCAACCTCAAGCACCTGCTTCCATGCTTCAGTCTCAAATGCTTAAAATGGCAGAAGACCTTATCATGCTTATTAGCCTACCCTTTCTAAAAGAAAGAGACTTGTACCCAGCAGCTTTATCTGACCAGGAGTCCGATGACTCTCAGGTTTCAGAATATGAAGACATGTCCTTGTCTGCTTATGAGGATTCATATGCAGAGGGATCCATTCCCTCTGCCTCTACTCCAGAGGATTTTTCTTGTGGTGAAACCCTACATACTTTGAGAGATCATTTCCTTTGGGAATGTCAGGATTATCCTTAGTCCAAAAAGAGACTTTGGGAATTTTTTTGATTTTCTACAGCACAGTCCCTTAGCTATTCTTCCTGTCCTGGATGTCGTGGATGATGATTTCATGGAATCTAGCTCCACTCCTGGCACCCTACCACCTGCTCCCAGGAAACCTTGATGGGTATTAGAGTCCCTGACTCGCACAAATTTATTTTCAAAAATCCTACTGCGGACCCAGAGGTCATCTCCCATGGACCTAAAGGAATAAAAGTAACCACAGCCAAAAATCCCACCCCTTCGGACAGGGATCCCTGAACTTTTGACAGATTGGGTAAAAAAGTATACACCTCTGCAACACTTGTCATTAGAGCACTAAATTGTCAGTTCCACATGTTGAAATACCAGCAACATACAATGGAACTCCTTAAACAAAAATGATCTACCTGTCCAGCTTGTGCAGAAAATAGAGTTACAGGAGCTTATGCATTCTGTAAATTAAGTTACTAAGCACACCTTCCAATGTGGCTTTGACCCCCTAGAAGCATCCTGCAGGGCAGCAGTCACAGGTTCTGTACTTAAAAGGCATGCTTGGCTTAAGGAACAGACCTTGCCAGACCATGTCATATCAAAACTATTGGACGCACCATTGCACAAAGACAATTTGTTTGGCACCAAGGCAGAAGAGATCTTAAAAAAGATGGAAGAAAAAGCTTCTATGCAGACAAACTTCTTGCAAGTCCAGCCTCCGAGGTTCATTTGGCATTGCCCCTCCAAGCACTGGTCCTTTTCAGCCCCCTCAAGACCAGCTCAGACAAGAGCTAGGGGAAGCAGACCGCCCCCCCAGACAACAGCCCCAGGGAATGCAGTGATCTAAGCAATGTAGTTCCTCCACATCAAAAAACGGGAGCGCTAAGCCACCCCCTTATGGAAAGAACTCTCAATCACTTTACAACTCCACCCCTTACCTCTGCCCACCTGCTTGTTCCCCTAGGAGGAAAACTCGCCTTTCCTGCAAAAAACTGTTCTTCCATCACCAGCGACCTCTGGGTACTCAACATAGTGTCCTAGGGATACAAATTTTATTTCCACACACTGCGGACCCCAAAAGGGTTCCCAGATCTTCCTCCAAACCAGTGGGCAGAGGCCCAAAACTAAGTCCATTCCCTGCTCTCCATGAGGGCAATACAGCCTGTTCCTGCAGACAAGATAGGCCAAGGTTTCTGTTCCATGCTCTTCCTGGTACCCAGAAAACATGGCACCTGGCACCCAGTCCTCTATCAATTCTGAACACCTTCCTGGTGATACCAAAATTCAAAATGCTCACCCTGCAGCAGCCTTTTCCTATGCTATCCAAGGATGCTTGGTTAGCCACCCTAGACCTAAAAGAGGCCTATCTACACATCTGAATCAGGGATTCTTGCAGGAAATATCTACGTTTCAGGGTAGAATCTTTGCACTTTCAGTTCTCTGCCCTTCCCTTTGGCTTATCCACTGCTCCCAGAGTTTTCACAAAATGCTTGGCTCCTGCCATTGCTTTTTGCAGACAAAGGAATATTCACATTTACCCCTACTTAGACGACTGCCTGATTCAGGCAGACAGGAAAAGCTGTTATGGCACCTGACCTTTGTAAAGGACCTGCTGACCTCCCTGGGGTACACTATAAATGAAAAGGAATCCAAACTAGTCCCCACTCAAAAAATTGTATTCCTGGGAGCAAGCCTGGACACAGCATCCCAGATGGCATTCCTTACTCCAGAAAAACAAGCCTATCTGACGGTGTACTTCTCTCAACTAGCCACCAGAACCCAGTTGTCTGCAAGCTCTAGGGTTCATGGCATCCTGCACTTTACTCATTCCATATGCCAGACTGCATATGAGGAAACTTCAGTGGTACTTAAAAAGCCTTTGGTGTCAACACTCTCAGGACCTGCAAACTATCATACCCATACCTCTCAACTGTACAGATTTTTGCAGAATGACAAGATTTTTGCCTCATATTTTTGGTCTGTTTTTAATAAAATTGTGATTTTCTGGAAATTTAGTGGCAGATCATTAAAGATTGAAGTTAGAAAATAATGACAGACATTTCAGTTTCAGACTTCATTCCCTTCAGAAAATTCATGCTAATGCTAAACTTGTTATTCTGTCAACTTTCTAAGTTTGTAAGAGCAATATTTAAAAATTGTCCTTATTTTTGGGCCTTTGTCCCACATTTGTTTATGGCTTTGTCCAGATTTCTTGCTCCAAGAGGTTGAGATGTATGATCATACCTATGATACCTTGTCTAAGGAAAGATTTTCTTTGATGGGCAGCAGCATGCAACCACAACAAGGGGCTTCCCTTTTCACAGCCCCATGCCACCCAGACCCTAACCACAGATGCATCAGACTATACCTGGGGTGCACACCTGGAAAGCAGTTGCATTTCAGGGTCATTGAGTCCAAATCAGATGCATTTGCACATCAACCAAAAAGAGTTGCTAGCTGGTCAGCACGCTGTGACAGCTTTCAGACCCCTGCTATCCCTGGGGCCTCTACTGATCAAAACCGACAACACCACAGTGATGTGGTACATCAACAAGCAGGGAGGGAACTCACTCCTCTCCCCTCTGCAGGCTAGCTATGACCCTTTGGCACACAGCTTCAGCCATGCAAATTCACCTGCTAGCACAATTCCTGCCAGTCTCCCAAAACTCTGGCAGACAACTTAAGTAGAAACCTCCTAGACCCACATGGGTGGCAGCTAGACCAAAGCACCTTCAACCTCATAACACAGAAATGGGGCACCCCAAAGGTGGACCTATTTGCCTCCCACAACAATCACCAGCTCAGCAAATTCTGCACCAGGGAACCTCACAGCAAGGCCTGGAAAGTGGATGTTCTGTCCTTCTAATGGGTAAACTTCTCGATCTATGCATTTCCTCCTCTACCTCTACTCACAAGGGTGCTACTCAAAATAAGGGAGGAAAAAACAAAAAACCAAGAGCAATCTTGATTGCCCCAGACTAGCCATGCCAGCACTGGTACCCACTGCTGAGCAGTCTGTCACCCCTGCCTCCATGGCACCTACCTCAGATCCCAAATATCCTCACCCAGCAAAATGGAGAATTCATGCATCCACAATTGCAGACCCTGAACCTGGCAGCCTGGCTTATTCCCTGACCCTCTCCTCCATTTGCCAGCCTAAGCAAGCAAGTCCTGGACATTATACATGAGGCCAGATGCCCCAGCACTAGAAAATCCTATGCTGACAAGTGGAAAAGGTATTGCACCTGGATCCAGGCTAAGGGAGCTGATGCAGCACAGCCCTTCCTACCTCTCATCCTGGATTACCTAGCAAGACCTTACTTCACAGAGGCCTTTCCTTCTCTTCTATTAAAATTCATGCCTCTGCCATCTCTGCTCATTACAGCACAGAGCCACCTCTCTTTTCTCACTCTTATTAAACGGTTCTTAAGAGGGGCTAACAATTTAAGACCATCCAGAAGAGCTCCTATGCCAGCTTGGGACCTAAATTTTGTGTTGGAAATGCTCATACTACCCCCCCTTTGAGCCTGCAGTTTCAGCAGAGTTAAAATTCCTCTCTTGGAAAACAGCCTTGCTTCTGGTCATCACTTCAGCTAGAAGAGTTTCAGAGCTACAAGCACTCATGGTTGTGGAACCTTTCATCATTTTTCATGCTGACAGGGTCTCCCTCAGGACAAACCAATCTTCATGCCTAAAGTGGTGTCCACTGTGGCTCTCAACCAATCTAGTCATTTACCCACCTTTTTTCCCAAGCTTCAAAATAAGGGGGAAGGATCCTGCACACTCTAGATGTGCATAGACAGCACAGATTCTACCTGGATAGGACTAAGCCCTTTAGGAAAACTGACCAGTTGCTAGTCAGCTTTGCAGCAGGGGCGGCGGGCAAGGCCATATCCAAACAAACCATCTCCAAATGGATAGCACACTGTATCCATTTCTGTTAAAACACCACGGGAAACCAACCCCACAGGGGGTTAGGACACATTCCACAAGGACAACCTTCACCTCTGCAGTTTCCTCAGAGGGGTCCCTACCAGGGACATCCTGGAGGCTGCAACATGGAGTTCTGTTCATACCTTCACCAAGCATTACCACCTGCATATCTTTTCAAAATCCGGGGCAGGCTTTGCAACTGCAGTCTTGCAGGGCATACTAGCCAGCCCCAATTCTTCTTGACTGCCTCCACCCTTTACTTCAGCTTTGGGAATCAACCCAAGTGTGATGACTGCAACAGTGAAACACGAAGAACATAGTACAGTTGTGTACACTTACCATAAATGTAGATGTTTTAGTGTATTCACTGTTGCAGTCCTGGTTTCCCCACCCACCATCACCCTTGTATCTCTCACTCTCTCTTCCTTGCTCTCTACAAGGATTTTTGGTATTTAATTTTTATTGATGGTGTTCTTCCACCATAACCTAGCTCCCTATTTAGGGGCTCCTGACTTTTGGGGCAAGAAAAACTGATGTAATGGTGTCGGCTGCCTGATTTTATACCACTGTCGACCTGACGTCAGTCCTGGAGCAATGGCAACTGATGCAGAAATACTATGCCTCTGGTATTCGGGCTGACTGAGGGCTACCCCTGGCAGGGTAACCCAAGTGTGATGAGTGCAACAGTGCATACACTCAAAGATCTACATTTATGGTAAGTGTACACAACTGTACTTTCCCATGATTACTCAGAGGGTCCAGGTTTTCCTCAACAGTCAAGGCTGTCTTTCTAGCTTCCCAGAAAACTTCCACCAAGAAAGTATATAAAAGCAAGTGGATTCTTAGTGCCTGTTTGTTCGATCCTTTCATTTCTTGATTCTTTATTTAAAGGTTTTAGTTTTGTGACAAGTTCCAGTTAGCTGCCATATCCAATTTTCTTTTGGGATCCTTCGGGATCTCTTGCTTCAGCCAGGTTATGTAAAGCCTTTATGAAAGGTGTTTTTTTCTCAGACCTACAATTAAGGACCGACTCCTTCATGGTATTTAACTGTCATCCTGCAAGTTTAGACTCCTAAACCCTTTGAACTGGCTAGTGATTGTAACTTGAAATATGAATCCTGGAAGTCTGTTGTTCTTGTGGCCATCACCTCAGCAAAAAGAGTTTCTGAATTGCAGGCACCTTTGTCTAAGCCTCCTTGTCTTATTTTTCACAAGAATAGGGTTTTCTTTCATACTAAGTGACAATAGCAAAGTGGATAACCAGTTGCATATTTTTTATGAGAAAAATGGTTTGAAGTTGCCTAGTCTTCCAAAAGCCCATTCAAAAAGATCCATAGCTGCAGCAGTGGCCTTTTCATCTAGAATTCCTATTGATGACATTTGTGCTGCAGCTACCTGGTGTAAGTCTCGTACCTTTGTGACCCATTATAAGTTGGACATGGTCTCCAGGAGGCAAACATCCTTTGGGTCGACAGTACTCCAGCATATCCTGTCATGTAGCTAGGGACTCTGACCCATCATTGAAGCAGAATGAGGAGGACATCATCGGATTTATTAGTTATGTACTTAACATAACTTGGTATCTGTGTTGTACTTTTCTCATGCTGCTTCACCTTCCTGCCCATCCACCCACTCACCTCCAAAATGTTTTGTTCTAGAAGATCTGGAAAGGCCTTTGTTGGAACCTCTGTTCCAGCTGAGCTCTTGGTTCCTTTTTCTTCCTTTTTTCTGTAAGGAGGGCAGCAAGCTCAATCTGAGGAGGTTGAGCTAAGGGGAGAGGATTTATGGGTAATAGAGGAGCTTGCGCCTGGAAGCTGATGTCTGTAGAAGGCGGCCGAGTCAGATCTGTAACCCATCAGTGAAGCAAAATGAGAAAACGACTTCACAGATACCAAGTTATAGTAAGTGCGTAACTAATAATTTGTTTTTTAGCTTTACTGAAGTTGCAAGACTTTTGCATTTGTCACTTCATATTACGTATTTGGCTAGAACTGCTGCATATTCCTAATTCTAACACACATACATTTTGTCTTTATTGCAGTTTATTCCATTGGCTGTTGGTCAGCCAACCTAATTATGGGCATTGTCAGATATATTTTGTAAGCTACTAGGATTTAAAATATTTACCTTTATTTAGACCTGTGTAAGATGTTTCTGACTATATTCTGACATAATTGCATTGCTAACTTTCCAATGAAATATGGCACAGCTTTGAAATTTTGTGCAACTGTTCGATTTCCTGCTACACTGACTCCTTGTGATGAAGGTAATGCAGCTGTGCAAGGTGTTTACTGTACTAGTAGATTTTGAGGAGAAGCTGCTGTAGCATCAGTAAATCTCTCCTCCCCTTATTCCTTTCTTGTGCCTTTAAAATATCTGTCTGATGTAGACTGAAACTTGTGAAAATAATCAGATGCCACAATTCTGTTAATCTCTTATCTTTAGGTAACAGTTTGTACTACTTGTAAGTAAATTGTTATTATGCAGTCATGTATAACATGTTTGTCCTTCTTTATTAGTGGGAAACTTTGTTTTAAGTTGGGTACTATCTTTCTTGCTAGCAAGATATTCTTTAGTTGCATGAGTAAGTGGGACTGAATTATTTACTGTAATAGTGTGTGGCTTTTAGACCTTTTATACAAATTACATTTCCCCACTGAGTATGCATACAAGTATACGTATCCACTGTACATTACATAAAACTGTTATCTTGTAAGACATAGGAGAATGATTTATGTGTGGTCATGTGCACATTTTACTTTCAGGGTGATGTTTGTTGTAGATCTACCATTACTTTGCAGCACCTATTTACCTACCAAAAATGTATTGTTGTGAGACATGCAGTCTCAAAGAACAGAAGAGCCCACACATGCATATAGACAAGTCTCATGCCACCTGCATCAAAATCTATAGGTAAAAGACCTGCATTGGTTCCTTATTGGGAATGCTATTGCTATCATAATTTCTGGTCAGGAAATTAGATGGAAGAGAGTATGTAGTCTCTAATGTTATCATTTATTATTCAACTGACTTTTAATAGATCTGTTATGGTAGATTACACATAGCTGTACTTTATAATGGGACCTTTGTCTTAAATAATACATCTCCTTTTGCTTTTTATTAAAATATACTATTTTCGGGATGTATGCTTTCTTAACCCTTAAATTTAACCATTGGCTCACTGGTGGGTATCTCTTCTGTAGTCAAATGGATTGAAGTTGCAATGCTTTATGAAGTGTCTGTACTCTGATTATGACATTTGCTTCATTTGAGACTAATTTACAATTACTGTGGCATGTAAGGTAGGTAGTCACTGCCAGATCTCTTGGCATTTGTCTTTTTTTAATGTTAAAGACTGAGGTTTTTGTCTTTTGAGCTTCTTGCAGATGTGAAAAGATGCTTATCTAGATTGTGAAAGCTGGACATTTTCATTCTGTCATCAGAACATTATGGGTAATTTAAAAAATAAAGGGAAACATTCTAAAGGCATCTGAACCTTTTAAATCACTTGTGCTTCTTTATTGTGCAAAGAATAATCAACAAATATAGGAAGACCCACAACAGATAAGTTTTAAAAATGAAATGTGGTGTTTTTCAAGTATATCTGTATGTGTAAAAAAAAAAAAAAACATAATTACAGAAACAATATTTTACCTATTCCTTCTCAGGTTTTATATTGCCTATATAAAAAATTGAATTATTGTTTTTTTTTTTTTTTAAAAACCTTCTGATTAGGTTAGTGGCTTCTTTTCAGGGGAGACCAGAGGTGATGCTTATATTACAAAGAAATATTTGGGCAAGGCACCTGGGAAGCTCCCCATAATTTTTATGATAGATGCCATGGTATCTTTTATATCCATCTGAGCTATCATCAACTCAAGCAGACATTACCTCTGTCTAACGTCTCATACAAAGGAACAGCACAGCCCTACCCTTTTCTAAAGACCCATTTTCCATTTTTTTCTCTCTTGCTCTATTCACTTCTTCTAGAACAGTTAGTTGGTTTAGACTTGATTTCCATTTTCCCATAATTGCTTTTTTTGGCTGCCACCATAATTATTCGATTCAACAAGGCCTTACCTATGTCTAGACAATTCAGGCTTTTCACCCCCATGTTTTCTCAAGGTCCCCTGAAGGTTTACACAGCACCACAGTGATGTGGTATTCCAACAAGCATGGGGGCACAAAGTCTTACCTTCTTTGTAGGCTGGCTGTTCCAGCCTGGGTTCTATCACTTATCAGCTAACGCTTCAAGTAGTCTATATTCCTTCAGAGCACAGTCAGGTGGCAGGCTCCTTAAGCAAGTCCAAAACATAAGCTCATGAATTGATGCTTCACATAGACATGTTTCTGGACATAGTCCATTGGTGGGGTATTCCTCAGGTGGATCTCTTGCCTCCCCTCTCCATTGGTGGGGTATTCCTCAGGTGGATCTTTTGCCTCCCCTCTGAATAGGTAGTGCCCCCTTTTCTATTCCAGAGTGCCATGCTATCTGGTATGGAAGACCGATGCCCCTTTCTTTCCATTGGAAGGAGATGCTTCTCTATGGCTTCTCTCCTCTTTCTCTACTTTCAGGAGTTCTGCAGAGGATTCAGCAGAACTCCCCTAAAATCTTGCTAGTGACTCCCTTTTGGCCAAGACAGCACTGGATATTCTTCGTGTTTCACTGTTGCAGTCATTAGATTTGGGTAATCTGCTTGCAGGTTGCTCTCAGTCGGCCTGATTAACAAAGTCTTGGGTCCTGTGTCAGTTGCTGTCCCTTCTTCCATGATGTCAGGTCGTCAAGGGTATAAGACATGCAGCCAATGTCATTACATCAGTCTTTCTTGCTGTACGGTGCCCGAAGCAGAAGCAGTTCGCAAGTGCCGGTTGGCAGACTCCTGAAATTTTCTTTTTCGAGTTTCAGAACCGAAGTCTTCAACTTAAAGCCAAGTACATCATTGGGGAAACTTTTTCTTGCTCCTTACCGATGTCAGTAAAAGTTAATAATTGCATTACTTGTGGAAAGCAAATACCTCATAAAGATTTTCATTTATACTGCATTCCTTGCCTAGGCCCTGACCACGACGTACCTTACTGTCGGTTTTCTGCTTTATTTAATCAGCGCACTACCCGTCGTCGGTACATTTTTGCCTCTAAATATTTTTGTTCTCTGTTTAATTATCCAGAAATGTCAGTTAGCCATCCGACTACCGGAATTCCAAAAAAAACAGAGGTCCAAAACTGCCGACGACGCTTCTCTGAAGCCAGTCGCCAGTTCGCCGCTACTCAGTGAGGTGCTTTTGCAGACCCTGATACCCGCTACTTCTGCTTCGCTGGCCTCTACTGAGACCCACTCGGAGTCCGGTATGCCGCAAGATACTTCAACTATGGAACCCGCGGATGTCTCTACCTTGGATGGGTCTGGTGCCGCTGTGCAGGCACCGGCTGCTGAGGGTGTTTTCAGGCCTACAGACCTGCATATTAAATTGACACCTTCATTACTAAGGCCTAAATCTCGATCCATGTCTAAAAAACCAACACCCAGGTGACATGCTCAGGCCCCTATGCCTAAAAAACAAATGATTAAATGGCTGAAGATCTAATCACTCTAATCAGGGTAGTCAACCCCCCCCCCAGAGGCCTAGATAGCTTGATTATGAATCTTCTGATCAGGGTACTGTTTCGTCTGACTCTTCTGATGACCTGGATTTGTCCATACCTACTTATAAGGATACTGATGCAGAGGATTCTATTCCCTCTGCTTCCCCTCCTGAGGATTTTTCTTTTGGGGAAACTACATACTTTAAGGGAGCATTTCCACTGGGAAAGCCAGGAATTTTCTGATTCAAAAAAGAGGCTTAGGGATTTCCTACTTCTACCTCAGCATAGGCCTTTGGCTATACCTCCTATACTAGACATTGTTGATGATGTGTTCCTGGATTCCAGTTTGGCTCCTGATTCCCTGCCTCCTGCTCCTAGTAAACCTGACAGATATTACAGGGTTCCCAGAGTCCCACACGTTCCTTTTTAAAAATCCTGTTGCAGATTCAGAGACTATTTCTCAGGGGCCCAAGGGAGTTAAGGCTTCTACTGCTAAAAATCCTACCCCTTCTGATAGAGATTCCAGGGCGCTGGATAGATGGAGTAAAAAGGTTTTCACTTCTGCAACCTTGGCAATCAGAGCTCTAAACTGCCAATTTCATATGTTAAAATATCAACAACATATTATTGGACTGCTTAAACAGAAAATGATGATACCTGACACTGTGGAAAATAAAGATTTACAGGACGTAATGCATTCTGCTGAACAAGTTGGAAAACATACTTTGCAATGTGTTTTGATTCTTTAGAGGCCTCTTGCAGGGCTGCTGTTACTGGGTCTGTGCTTAGAAGGCATGCTTGGCTTTAGGAGCAGTCTTTGCCTGATCATGTTAAAGCTTTATGTTGGATACTCCTTTAAATCAGGGCCGCCTGTTTGGCAACAAGGCTGAAGAAGTTTTTAAAAAGATGGAAGATAAAGCTAAATCTATGCAAACTGTTAAAGATTTTTTACAAGTGCAACCTCCGAGATTTAGTAGACACTGGCCTACTAAGAATTGGTCCTTTCCAGTCCCTTCCGGTTCCTCTCAAGCCAAACCCAGACACAGCAAAAACCCCAGGTTTCAGTCCCAGGGGACTCTCAGAACTAAGCAGTAGGGGACCTCCACTTCCAAATCTGGAAATAACAAGACACCCCCCTATGGTAAACAGCCTCAATTATTTCATTTTAAAATTACCAAGCACTTAACTTTTGACCGCCCCTTTGGGGGGAAAGATTGCTAGTCATTACAGAGAACTGGGAACTCATAACCAAGGATAAATGGGTTTTAAATAGTGTCCCATGGATGCAGATTTCATTTCCACACATTGCCAACACCCAATGGGTGGCCAGACCTGCCCCCAAATCAGTGGGCAGAGGCTCAAAAACAAGTATTGTCCCTCTTAAGCATGGGGGCTATTCAACTGGTGCCAGAAGAGGAAAAGGGACAAGGTTTCTACTCCACACTTTTCCTGGTACCCAGAAAAGACAAATCATGGTGTCCAATCCTGGACTTGTCTACTCTAAACACCTTTCCGGAGATTCCAAAATTCAAGATGCTGACTCTTCACCAATTACTTCCTATGCTAGACAAAGGCACCTGGTTGGCAACACTAGATTTAAAAGCATACCTACACATCCCAGTCCGGGAATCTTGCAGAAGATACCTACACTTCAAAACAGGCTACACACACACTGTCAGTTCTCTGCACTGCCCTTTGGCTTGTCTACTGCACCCAGGGTATTCACAAAGTGCCTGGCTCCAGTTATTGCATTTTGCAGGCAAAGAAGTATTCAAATATACCCATACCTGGACGATTGTCTAATTCAGGCAGAAAACCAGGGCATACTTTTAAGTCATCTGGCATTTGTAAAAAGGGTTTTGAATTGTCTGGGTGCAACATAAATGAAAAGAAATCACAACTGGTACCCTGTCAACAAATTACATTCCTGGGTGCAAGCTTGAATACAACTGCCCAGATGGCTTACCTCGCGCCAGAAAAGCAACATTATTTGGTAACCTGCTTCAAACAAGTGGCCACAAAAACCCTATCTGCAAGACAAATACTGCAAGCCTTTGGGTTCATGGCCTCCTGCATTCTTCTAATTCCATATGCAAGACTGCATATGAGGAAATTACAGTGGTATCTAAAAAAGTCTATGGAGTCAACATTCTCACAGCCTGAAAACAATGATTTCTATCAGGGACTACAATTCACACTGCCCCCTGCCACCCAAACCCTAACTATAGATGCATCAGACTATGCATGGGGGGGCTTGCTTGGCAGTGAAGTGCATTCAGGGCAAATGGAACCCAAATCAAATGCACCTACATATCAATCAAAAAGAAATGTTAGCTGTACAGAATGGTCTCACAGCCTTCAAGGACTACATTCTTCCAGGACAACTAATGGCAAAGACTGACAACACCACGGTTATGTGGTACATAAGCAGGGGGGTACACATTCCTATCCCCTCTGCAGACTAGCCATGGCATTGTGGAACACAGCCTTGAGCTACCAAGTGCACCTACAAGCTCAATTCCTGCCAGGAAAATTGAATACACTGGCAGACGGACTAAGCAGAAACCTCATGGACCCACACGAGTGGAAACTGGAACCAAGGATTTTCAACATGTTGACAAGCGAATGGGGGGAGCCCAGACATACATCTATTTGCCTTCCACCAGAACTACCAGTTGGACAAGTTTTGCACAAGGACTCCCCACAAACAAGCCTGGAAAGTGGATGCTCTGTCCTTCAGCTGGAAAAAATAATCAGTCTACGCCTCACCCCTCCCCAACCCCCCCAACCCCCACGCTGCCTGTGCTCTCCAAAGTTCTACTAAAAGTCAAACAGGACAAACTAAGGATGATCTAGATTGCTCCAGACTCGCCGCGCAAACACTGGTACCTCTTCCTGCGCATCATGTCGCAGTTATCTCCATGGCACCTGCCTCAGCTTCCTTCCCAGGTGTCTCAGAAGGAGAACCAAATTCTGCACCCTCAGCTTCCAACATTGAACCCTGCAGCCTGGCTAATCACTTAAATTCACCCTCAGCAAACCTGTGATGGATGTCATCTTAGAGGCAAGGAGACCTAGTACTAGAAAATCTTACGCTGAAAAATGGAAAAGATTCTGTGCCTGGAACCAATCTAAAGGGATGAGCACAGCGGTGGCCAATTTACCTCCGATTTTGCAATACTTAACTGAGATGCTTCACAAGGGCCTGTCCTTTTCTTCCATTAAAATCCACACCTCAGCCAATTTAGCTCATTATAACACAGAGCCTCCTCTCTTCTCTCATCCTGTGCTTAAGCAGTACCTCAGAGGGGCCAAAAACTTGAGACCACCCAGGAGAGCTCCAACCCCTGCCTGGGACCTTAACTTTGTATTGGAACTACTCACTCTACCTCCTTTCGAGCCAGCTGCTACTGCAGACTTAAAATTCCTTTCTTGGAAAACAGCTTTGCTTTTAGCAATCACTTCAGCTAGAAGGATATCTGAATTACAGGCTCTTGTGGCAGTGGAGCTTTTCATCATCTTTCATGCAGACAGGGTGTCATTCGGCACCAATCCATCCTTCATGCCCAAGGTGGTATCCAGTGCGGCTCTTAATCAGTCCATTCATTTGCCAACCTTCTTTCCCAATCCACAGAACAAAGGGGAAATGATTCTGCATTCCCTGGATGTGCACAGACAACTTAGATTCTATTTGGACAGGACTAAACCTCGAAGAAAGTCAGAACAACTGCTGATAGTATTTGCTGCAGGGGCAGAGGGGAAGGCTATTGCAAAGCAAACCATTTCTAAATGGATAAGCCATTGCATTTGTTTCTGCTATAAGCACCATGGGAATCCTATCCCCCAGAGGATCAGATCTCACTCCACCAGGGCTGCATCTACTTCTGCAGCCTTTCTCAGAGGTGTTCCTATCAGTGACATCCTAGAAGCTGCTACTTGGAGTTCTGTAACATTATCATTTGCCAATTTTTTCTAAATCCAGAGCTGGCTTTGCCACTGCTGTCTTGCAGGGCCTTATTGCTGACCTTAATGCTATATAAACTCCTCCTCCCAACCATAGCTTTGGTTTGTTTGTCTCTTTCAGCTTTTTCCCGGTTAGGGGTCGCCACAGCAGAACGCCGGTCCGCTAATGATTGGCAGTAGATTTTTACGTACTGGCTTGCCGGGCCTAACGTACAACTTTCAACGAAGGAACGCCCATTCACGCATGTCGCGCCACAGAAGACGCTCTGAGAATTGAACGAGCAACGTCTGTGAGGCGACAACGCTACCACAGCACCACCACCACCGCAGCTAATCTACCCAAATGTAATGACTGTAACACTGAAACACGAAGAACATAGTACAGTTGTGTACACTTACCAAAAATGTAGATGCTAGAGTGTATTCACTGTTGCAGTCCTGGTTACCCTCCCTTCAGCCCCCTAACTTCTTCTGGCTATACCTCTACTTTCTTTTACTATGCTTAAAAGCCTATTTGGTATATTTGCTTTTTGTTGGAGGTATACCTTTGTGTTTTTGTTTATTTGCTCCCCATTTGGGGGGGGGGGGGCACCTGACATCTGGGGCAAGAAAAACTGATGTAATGACATCGGCTGCATGTTTTATACCCCTGCTACCTGACGTCATGGAAGAAGGGACAGCAATCGACGCAGGACCCAAGACTTTGTTAATCAGGCCAACTGAGGGCAACCTGCAAGCAGATTACCAAAATGTAATGACTGCAACAGTGAAGTCACTCGAACATCTACATTTGTGATAAGTGTATACAACTGTACTTTCTACCTCTTAATGCATCTGTCCAGGGGCAGTCACCACAAGTTACCTCACTGGCTGGACTTCACACAGGACAAGGGGGTCACTCATTCATCATCACATGTTCACTCTTCAGCTGACACTGTAATTGATAGGGTCTTGATCCCTTTTAGGCACCTCTTTTCTGAGGACATGCTCTGGATTTTACAGGAGGCAAGAAGACCAACAAACACAAAGTCTAAATGGATAAGATTTTCTGTCTGGTGCCATACTCCTACCCAGTACCCTTTTTCAGTTGGGGTCCCTCTCTTTCTCTCCTGTTTGCTTGAGTTGCTGCAGTCTGGCTTGGCCCCTTCTTCTGTGAATGCCCATTTGTCAGCTCTTTCTGCCTGTCTCACCTTGAATCCTCCTTTGGCTTCTCGTTTTGAGGTCCAACAATTTCTTAAAGGTGTCTTGCATCTTGGGTCCCCAAGAAAGCCTATTCTTTCTCCTTGGGACCTTAATTTTCTAATAGAAAAATTGATTGTGGCTCCTTTTCAGCCTACAGTTTCACTTTCTTTGCAACACTGTACCTAGAAGTCTGTCTTGTTTGCTCTTCTGCTCGGAGGATTTCTGTGCTTCAAGCTGTTACGGCTATTCCTACTTTGTCTGAAAAAAAAAAAAAGAGACTGGGTGTCTCTTTGTACTAATCCTTCTTTTATACCAGAGTTTGTTAACGAGTTGTCCTTAAATCAGGCAGTACAATTCCTTCCCTTTTTTTTTTTTCCCCTTTTCCACATTCTGCTATCAGGAGGGTCCTACATACCTTGGATTTACACAGACAACTCCGGTATTGTTTGGATAAAACTAAGACCATTTGTAAGTCTGACTAGCGCTTTTTTGTTTTCATCCCAGGACTTTCGGTTTAGCTGTTTCCAAGCAAACTGTCTCCACCTGGATATCTAAGGCCATTTCCTTTTGTTATTCTTTGCATGACAAGTGTGTACCTACTTCAGTTAGGGCTCATTCTACTTGGGGCATTGCCTCTTCTGGTGCTTTCCACAAGGGTTTAAACACCAGTTCCATCCTTGAAGCTGCTGCTTGGTCCTCTGGGCATACCTTTACTAAGCATTATAAACTGGATATGGTTTCTAGAGCCAAAGCAGGTTTTGCAATGGCCATCTTGCATGGGTTTGTTGAGAGTTGTCCCCACCCTTCCACACTCTTTCTTGAGCTTTTGTACTGTCTCTGTGGTTAAGAATACTGTAACAGTCATATAGAAGGACAAGGTACAGTTGTTTAAAATCTTAACATAATAGCAGATGTCCTTCTCTATACTGTTGCAGTATTCAGTCCCTCCCTCTGTCCCCACTTTTCTTTTGGGCTTTGATCTGGTTAACCCTCCTGGCTGAGGGTCCCCCTTTTCCTTCTGTATTTTCTCCACTTGGATGTGCATAGCCTCCTTTGTCCTATGGAAACTGTTCTGGGGAATTTCAGTTTTGGGTCTGCGTCTGTACATCAGCTTTATGCTCTTCATCCAGTACAGGGCATGTGTGTGTGTGTGTATATATATATATATATATATATATATATATATATATATATATATATATAAAATATAAATGTGTGTTTGTATGTATATGCATACGCATATGTTCACACACTGTGTTATCCAAGTCTTTTGCGGCCTCCAATACCAAAGACAGCAGTGGACCCCATTCCTAAGCCAGGGTATGGTTAAACGTTAATGAAATTAATATTATTTCAATCTTTGATGTTGGCCAAAGTGTTTTTCACAGCATCCACAATGTGTCCAAAACTGACTCCTGCATTCCATATGGAGTTAAATGTATTGGTAGTATATCTAAATACGACTGTAAAGTCTTTGTGACCCATTGCTGCTCCTGTTTTTGGAACTGTCTGGGTATCTTCCTTCCACATTGCTCTCATTTCTGCTTGCAAATCCTGGTATTTTATGACTTTGTGTCTCTCTTTACATAACGCACTAATTACCGGGTGTAGCAATTTCACTAATCAGTGCTACTTTTGTCTTTTCATGAACTACTATATCTGGTTTTCTCACATCTGCTTTTCAAACTGTTAGAAATGAGTGATTTCATGTTTAGTAAACTTCATCATTCTCTATAATGCTTTGTGACTTATGTTTCCAATGCTTCTCATCTACTTCAGCATTGTAATGTTTGCACAATCCCCAATACAACAGTCTTGCCACATTATTATGCCTTTCAATATACAGGCCCCCTGCCATTAGTCTGTCATACCCAGGAAGAATGTGTGACGTTTTCCAGTTTGTTTCTCGCACATGTTCAATGGACTTTGTAAACAAACTTGTACATAGTCCACTATCCTGGGCCTCCAATATTAACGTTTCATCTATTCATTTATATTCACTTGTCGTTAACCAGTACTGTGTCAAATTCTGATCAACATGAAGTTGTTCAAGGAGTTTTCTGTACTTAGCACGACCACAGCATTTATGCCTTTTCCACATTTCTTGCCTTCCCATCTGATCCTTTTCTTTATTTGCCTTTTTTTTTTTTTTTTTTTTTTTTTTTTTTTTTTTTTTTTTTTTTTTTGAAATCAGTCATTTGCTGCTTGATTTTTGTCTGCTTTGAGTTTGATTTCCATTCCTGCTTAATACCGATATGCTTCTGCTTCACTAAGCAGAGAAGTCATCTTGGATGACTTCTCGTGTTTTAAAACATTCACTATGTTTGGATCTGGTGAGGTCCACAGATATGTATGCAGTCTTCCACAATTCCAGAACTATACATGTAATCATTTTCAAGGAGGCTCGTATCTCCTTCCGAACAGTGGATAACTAATATTGATTTAGACTGATTTTTATATATCATTTTATAAGCATGAAACATTTTTCTTTTCCTGTCCAACTGATCCCAGTACCTTTTGGGGCCATTCAGTCACCCTAAAACTGTAAGTTAGAACAGGAAGAGCAAATTGGTTTATAGCTTGGACTTTGTTCCTAGAAGGCTGTTTTCAGTATTAGTTGTTTTCAGTATTAGTTTGTCTTCTGGAGTATTCCTGATTGAGATTTGTTTGCCTTTCATGTTTTATTGTTGATTCTTCATCGATTTCCAAATATTTATGCGCTACCTCCTCCAGTCCCAGATTTATATTTTCTTGGTACTGAAGCATTCCTGCTTTAAATGTTGTTTTTACACATTTATCAAGACCAAGCGGCTTTTTTGAGTAATCTGAGAAAGTTTTATCCATTGCAGTTGTGCTTTCAGCCCCTCTTCTGATGAACTGTACAGTTTTAGGTTGTCCACAAAAAGAAAAGTGTTTAAGTAGACTGCTTAATGGGTTAAGTGCAAGACAAAGGAGCAGTGGTGAGTGTCACCCTGAAATATCCCCGTTGAATTTTTATCCTTGGGCTAATGATTTGTCCTTTATCATGGCTTAGCTGCAAAGTGGTTTGCTGCAGTTTCATTGTCACTGTAGTGTAATTGATCAGTATAGGGAATATCGTCTCCATCTTTAAGCACTCCTTTATCCATGAGTAAGGGATGCTATCAAATGCTTTTTTGCAACTTGTCCGTGCCATGCTTAGATTCTTCCCCTTTTTTCAATTCTGTGTTAAGGTTTTATGTAACAACACATGTTCCTTTAGTTCATATGTCTTTCTTTAGTTACCCTTTTATTCTGTTGCCATAACTGAGTTTTTTTCCGTATGACTATAAAGTCTGTCTACATCAATTCCAGTGTGTACTTTGGATATTGTTGGAAGGCAAGTTTTTGTTCTTTAGTTTTTAGGATGGCTTGTAGGTTCACTGGTTTCCTGTTACCCAGGCTTGTCTGTTCAGGGTGTGCATACAAGTAGATGTTCATTGTGCATACAGCTGCAGTCATAACAGATGGGTTTTCCTGCCGTCAGGCGGGTCCTCGGTCGGCCGAATTCCAAAGTCTAGGTCCGGCGTCGGATGTCGTCTTTTCTTCCCTGACGTCAGTGCGACAGGGGTATAAAAGAACCAGCCGACGCCATATTCTCCAGTTTTTCTTGCCGCGCGGTGCCCGAAGCAGAAGCAGTTCACAAGTGCCGGTCGGCCAGCTCCTGAGATTACGAATATTTTTCAACCGAAGACTTCTTGAAAGCTAAGTACCCGTTAGAAACTTTTCTTGCCTCAGACCGATGTCAGACAAAGTTAATAATTGCATTTCATGTGGGAAGCAAATACCGCATAAGGATTTCCATTCCCTCTGCATTCCTTGCTTAGGCCCAGACCACGACGTCTCGGCCTGTCGTTTTTGTGCTACATTCAACAGACGCACTATTAAGCGTTGGGCGGAGTTCACCCAACACTATTTTGGCAAAAAGTTTAATTACATTATGTTGTCGGATACTCAGACTCCAGTTTTGAGTAAAAGACGCAAAGATAAGGACCAACATACGAGATCCGTGACTTCTACCGACACCATGCTAAAGCCGACTACAGGTGCTCTGGTTCTCAGTGAGGTGCCTACGCAGCCCCTGACTACCGATGACACTTCATTAGCGGTGTCCTCTGTGCCCGAGGTCGCAGGCTCTTCAGCCCACACCCCGACTACAGATACCGAAGCCACTTTTGGCGAGGAGACTCGGAGTTTAGACGGGCCTGCCACCTCTCAAGGTGCCTTCAGGCCTTCTTCTTTTTCCATTAAGGCTTTCATTAAATCTAAAGCAGCCATGCATACTAAAAGACAAGCTCCACAGGGCCCCTCTCAAGGCCCCATGCCTAAAAAGCAGATGTTCAAAATGGCTGAGGATTTGATTACTCTTATCAGGGGTTCTCAACCCCCCTCAGACAAAAGGCCCAGCGTGGAGGAAGAATACCCTTCCTCGGACCAGGCCTCCATTACTTCAGAACATTCTGAGGACCCAGGAACATTCATACTCCCCTTTTGAAGATTCTGATGCAGAGGAGTCCATTCCCTCTGTCTCCCCCCCCTGAGATTACTCCTTTGGGGAAACCTTGCATACCTTGAGGGAACATTTCCACTGGGAAGGCCAAGAGTACTCAGACTCCAAGAAAAGACTCAGGGATTTCCTCTTGCTCCCTCAGCACAGGCCTCTGGCTATACCTCCTGTCTTAGACATTCTAGATGATGTGTATTCAGAGGCCAGCCTTAACCCAGATTCTTTACCTCCAGCTCCAGTCAAGCCTGACAGGTATTACCGGGTTCCTGATTCACACCAATTCCTATACAAAAGCCATGCAGCTGACCCAGAAACTATTTCACAGGGTCCCAAGGGAATTAAGGCCTCCACTGCCAAAAATCCTTTATCTTCAGAGAGAGATTCCAGGGCTTTAGAAAGGTGGGGGGAAAAAGGTATACACCTCGGCCACCTTAACCATGAGGGCATTAAACTGTCAGTTCCATATGTTAAAGTATCAACAGTTTTTGTTATCTTGGTTGAAAAGCAAAATGTCACAACCTGAACAACCAGACTTGAAGGAGTTGCAGGATTTGTTGCACAGTGCAGAGCAAGTGGGTAAACATACCTTGCAATGTGGTTTTGATGCTTTAGAAGCCTCATGTAGAGCTGCTGTTACAGGATCAGTCATACGTAGACATGCTTGGCTCAAAGAGCAAACTTTACCAGATCATGTCAAAGCTTAATTACTAGATGCACCTCTTCAAAAAGATGTATTGTTTGGTGTTAAAGCTGAGGAGGTATTAAAGAAAATGGAGGAAAAGGCAAAATCAATGCAAACAGTGAAAGATTTCCTACAGGTACAGCCTCCACGTTTCAGTAGAAATTGGCCTTCAAAAAATTGGTCCTTTCCAGCCACGGACAGACCTCAAAGAGGTAGATACAGGCGCCCGAGGGGTAGAGGGCAATCTCAAGGATCATTTAGAGGCAAACAATGACAAGCACCTACACCAAGAGGTGGTGAGGATAGTTCACAGCCATTCAGAAAGCAGAACCAATGACTTTCCCCTTTGCATGCCAAGCAAGACTCAAATGGCAGCACCTTTAGGTGGAAAACTGGCATTATTTTCGAAAAATTGGCATATTGTCACAAAAGACAAATGGATCCTGGACATTATAGACAGAGGCTACAAATTCCACTTTCACACCCTACCAAAAATGAGAGGCATGCCAAGCCTGCCACACAATCAAAGGGCAGAGGCACAAAAACAAATTTCAGATCTCATGGACATGAAAGCTATTCAAGAGGTACCTGCACAAGAACAGGGTCAAGGTTTTTATTCCAGACTATTCCTGGTACCAAGGAAGGGCAAAGATTGGAGACCTATTTTGGACATATCCATCCTAAACACATATTTACTCGTACCAACATTCAAGATGCTCACATTACAGCAGCTTCTTCCCATGCTGGGCAAGGAGTCTTGGCTGGTAACATTGGACCTCAAGGAGGAATACCTGCATGTCCCAATCAGACAAGATTGCAGAAGATACCTCAGATTTCTTGCAGGTTCAACCCATTATCAATTCTCTGCATTGCCCTTTGGCTTATCTACTGCGCCCAGAGTATTGACGAAATGCCTGGCATCAGTAATTGCCTATTGCAGACTTCAAGGGATACAAATATACCCATATTTGGACGACTGCCTGATCCAAGCGGACAGCAAGCACATACTTCTGAAACATCTGGCTTTTGTAATAATGTTGTTGAATTCTCTGGGATACAGTCAACAAAAAGAAATCAAGGCTAATACCCTCTCAGAAAATAATTTTCCTGGGTGCCAACTTGGATGCAAACACCCAGATATGGCCTACCTCACGCCAGAGAAGCAGGCGCAACTAACTCAATACTTCAGAACACTAACAAATTTCACCAGGCTGACTGCAAGGAAAATCCTACAGGCTCTGGGATTCATGGCATCTTGCATTCTACTAATCCCATGTGCAAAGCTGCATATGAGGAAACTTCAGTGGTACCTGAAAAACCTATGGTCTCAACACAGCCACAGTTTGGAAACAATAATACCACTAATTCCATGTCTTCAAAAGGAATTTCTGTGGTGGGCTCAAGCATGCCAAACAAACACAGGTCTCCCATTCTGCAAGCCTCAAGCAAATCAAGTCATCACAACAGACGCCTCTGACTACGCCTGGGGGGCACACATGACAGATCGGTGCATTCAGGGCAAATGGTCCCAAAAAGAAAAGCACCTTCACATCAATCAAAAGGAAATGCTAGCAGTAATAAATGCTATTATAGCTTTCAAAGACCTTCTGCATCCAGGTCAACTATTGATAAGGACAGACAACACCACAGTAATGTGGTACAATAAACAGGGAGGAACCCATTCATACCCCGTATGCAGGCTGGCCATGTCGCTTTGGAACATGGCTCTGGAATTACAAATTGAACTTCAAGCACAGTACTTGCTAGGCAAGGAAAACACGCTAGCAGACTACCTAAGCAGAAATATGACAGATCCACATGAATGGAAGTTGCATCCTCAAGTATTTACAGAGATAATTCAAGCATGGGGAAGGCCAGACATAGATCTCTTTGCCTCCCACAAAAATCACCAATTGACAAAATTCTGCTCAAGGACTTTTCATCCACAGGCCTGGAGAGTGAACACTCTCTCTTTCAGTTGGACAACAATGACAGTTTATGCCTTTCCACCTCTTCCTCTGCTGCCCAAAGTTCTATTAATAACCAGAGCAGACAGACCAAAGATGATTCTCATTGCTCCAGACTGGCCAAGACAGCACTGGTACCCACTCCTGAGGAGCCCGATGCATTCCCCTCCATGGACCCTACCTCTAATGCCTCTTCTTCTGACTCAGCACAGCTTCAAAACTCTCTTCAGAGTCAGCTGAAAACACTCAATCTGGCCGCATGGAAGATTCCTTAACATCGCAACAGACCCTACTCTCCAAGGAGGTGCAGGATGTCATTTTGGAGGCCAGAAGGCTGTCTACTAGAAAAGCTTACTCCGCAAAATGGAAACGGTTTTGTGCCTGGAATGAGAAAAAGGGCCAGAATCCTAGAAAACCGATTTTACCTCAAATATTACAGTATCTAGCTGAGCTGCTAAGCAGTGGACTTTCATTCTCCTCCATCACAATCCATGCCTCAGCCATTTCTGCAGAATACAACATTGATCCACCTTTATTCTCTCACCCCCTCTTAAGACAGTTCTTCAGAGGGGCTAAGAATATAAAACCCCCAAGGAAACAACCAATTCCTGCTTGGGATCTCAATTTCATTGTAGAAAAGCTGACCTTGCTTCCTTTTGAGCCAGCTGCCTAAACAGATTTGCAATATTTGTCCTGGAAAACAGCTTTCCTTCTGGCTATCACCTCAGCTCATAGGGTTTCGGAACTACAAGCCCTTATGGCTGTGCAGCCTTTTATCATCTTCCATCAGGATAGAGTTTCCTTATGAACCAACCCGTCCTTTATGCCAAAGGTGGTATCCAGGGTAACTTTGAATCAGGCTATACACTTGCCTACCTTTTACCCTAATCCTCAAAACAAAGGGGAGAGACTACTACATTCCTTGGACATCCACAGACAGCTGCGTTATTATTTGGACAGAACAAAGCCTTTCAGAAAATCAGAACCGCTCTTTGTGTCCTATGCTATAGGAGCTCAAGGGAAGCCAATTTCCAAACAGACAATCTCAAAATGGATAGCCCACTGCATACGCTTTTGTTACTCTTTTCATGGTAAAACTGTACCTGCAGGCATCAGATCTCACTCCACAAGGGCCACAGCTACCTCTGCAGCTTTCCTCAGGGGGGTTCCTACCAAAGATATTTTGGAAGCAGCCACTTGGAGTTCTGTGCATACCTTCTCCAAACACTACTACCTACCATTATACTCCAAATCTAGAGCAGGCTTTGCCACTGCAGTCTTGCAGGGCATTTTGGCTCCTCCTAGTTCCACCTAGTGCCTACCACCCCTTTCTTAGCTTTAGGATTCTACCCATCTGTTATGACTGCAGCTGTATGCACGATGAACATAGTACAGTTTTGTACCTACCATAAATGTAGATGTTCGAGTGCTAATACAGCTGCAGTCCAGGTTTCCCTCCCTCCTTCCCCTCTAGGGGTCTTCTTTTATGGTGTATTTGCTTACAACTACTGTTTTTTGATTATATTGCATTGCATTACTTCATAATTTTATGTATTGCCTTCCTTCTGGGGGCACCTGACATCTGGGGCAAGAAAAACTGAAGAAAATGGCGTTGGGTGGTTCTTTTATACCCCTATCGCACTGACGTCAGGGAAGAAGCGACGACAACCGACGCCGGACCTAGACTTTGGAATTCGGCCGACCGAGGACCCGCCTGACGGCAGGAGAGCCCATCTGTTATGACTGCAGCTGTATTAGCACTCAAACATCTACATTTATGGTAGGTACAAAACTGTACTTTCCTTTTGATTTATTTTGTCAGTTCTCTATATAACATTTTTGGATTATCAATCAACTGTTCTTTAATTTACTGTTTGCAGTATTGTGTGATAGGTCATGGTCTGTTTTGATACCATGCTTTGCTCTTATTACGTCTGTTTTTTTAAGTATTTTTGTTGATCTGTTCCCCCTTCAATACTCTGACAGTGACGCTTCTTGTGTGAATTGCTTCAGTTTTCTCTGTTTGATGTTTCCATGATGGCGTTTTATTTCTTCCCTTCCTTTCCGTAATTTCTCTCCATTTTGTGGTGACACTTTATCTGTTAATTTAGCTGCACAGTAATGTATCCTATTTGCTTCTGTTATATCATGGGAGTTTCTATTAATAGTCTTGATTACTGTGTTTATCTGCCTTATTAGATATTAATATGGGTTTGTTTACTTTCTCTTATCTATTTCTTTTGTCAGTCTTAATACGTCTGTCGCTCAAATCAAGCAACTCTTCCCTTAGATCATTTTCTTCTAAACTGACGGCACATTATTTGCTGTTTCCCACACGCATTCTACAGAAAGTTCCATAACACCTTCCTGCGTCATTTCTTCAGCTGCATCCTGTATCATTTGTTGCTCCTTCATATGGGAACTCATTAATTCGTCACTATACAACATTGCCTGCATCAGAGTTGCCATTATTTCCTGCTCCTTCCCTTTCTGTGCAACTCCAGCTGAACTTTGTACTGGTTTCTTACTGATGACTGCAGAACATCTTCATATGTGGCAAGTGATCAAATGCTTCCCATTCCAACTTTTTCTCCTTAATTTGGGAACTCATTGATGTTCTTCGTGTTTCACTGTTGCAGTCATAACTGTAGGGTGTTCATGCCGGTAGGCAGCCCGAGGTCGGCCAGAATTCCAAAGTCTGGGTCCGGTGTCGGCTGTACCAGCAAGTACCCTGACGTCAGAACGCAGAGGTATAAAGCCGTCAGCCGACGCCATCTTCTCCAGTCTTTCTTGCCGTGTGGTGGAAAGCAGCTCGCAAGTCGTTGGTTGGCGCATTCAGGACAACGTGCTTTGATTGTCGTCGGTCCGAAGTTTTTACTTCTCTTCTCAAACTAAGTACCCTGTTGGGGAATCTTTTTCTTGCTCCTCCGATGTCAGAAAAAGTTAATAATTGTATATCGTGTGGAAAACAAATACCTCATAAAGATTTCCACTCTTACTGTCTACCTTGCTTAGGCCCTGACCACGACGTTTCTTGCTGTCGGTTCTGTGCCAGGTTTAATTCTTGCACTATCAAGCGTAGGTACGATTGGGCCTTGAATTATTTCGGTAGACGATTCAATTACAGTATGTCGTCGGATACCTTACCGACAACCGGAATTCAAAAGAAACGCAAGGACAAGGATAGGCCTCCGAGGTCCAAACAGGATACTTTGCAGCCGGAGCCAGCTTCGGGTTCGGCGGTCGTCAGTGAGGCGCTTTTGCAGCCCCTGTCGTCCGCCACTTCGGAACCGATGGCCGACACGGACTCCCATGGGGAGCCATCTAGGCCTAGTATTTTATCTGCTGCAGGACCTTCGGACGTCGCTCCTTCAGATGGGTCCAGAACCGCTGTGTAGGTACCGGCTTCTGAGGGGGTTTTCAGGCCTTCTCATATCACTATTTCTACAAAGGCAAAGTCAAAGTCAAAGACTCCTTAAACCAAGGGTTTCTTCTCAAGCTGCTTCGGATACAGCTCCCAAGACCCAGAAGCAATTACTACGGATGGCTGAGGATTTGCTTAAAATGATTTGGAGTTCTCACCCTCCTCCTGAAAAAAGGCCTAGACAGGATATACCTTATGATTCCTCTGATCAGGCTTCTGTGTCTTCTGTCTCTTCCTCTGACCAGGATTATTCTTTCCCTCCTTATGAGGATTCTGATGCAGAGGACTCTATTCCCTCTGCTTCTCCCCCTGAAGATTTCTCTTTTGGGGAAACCTTACATGAGATGAGAGAGCATTTTCATTGGGAAGGTCAGGAATACTCTGCTTCCAAGAAGAGACTTGGGGAATTTCTCCTTCTCCCTCAACACAGGCCTTTGGCTATTCCTCCAGTACTTGATATTGTGGATGATGCTTTCTCTGAAGCTAATCTGAATCCTGATTCCTTGCCACCTGCTCCTTCTAAGCCTGATAAATTTTACAGAGTCCCTGATTCCCATCAGTTCTTATTTAAGAACCCTTCTGCAGATCCTGAAACTATTTCTCAGGGTTCTAAGGCTGCTAAGGCCGCTTCATCTAAAAATCCTATTTCCTCTGAAAAGGATTCTCGTGCCTTGGACAGGTGGGGCTAAAATGTTTATACTTCTGCTACTCTTTCCATTAGAGCTTTAAATTGCCAGTTTCACATGTTCAAGTATCAGCAATTTCTTTTGTCTGTTTTAAAGCAAAGGCTTTCTACCTTTCCTGCATGTGCAGAGGACAAGGAATTACAGGATGTATTGCATGCTACTGAACAAGTTAGCAAACATAGTTTACATTGTGGTTTTGATGCTTTGGAAGCTTCTTGCAGGGCCGCAGCCTCTGGTACTGTTATCAGGAGACATGCTTGGCTTCGTGAGCAGAATTTACCTGAGCAGGTTAAGGCTAAACTGTTAGATGCCCCTGTTCAGCATGATGTTTTATTTGGATCCAAGGCTGAGGAGGTTATTAAAAAGATGGAAGAAAAAGCAAAATCTATGCAGACTGTGAAAGATTTCTTACAGGTTCATCCTCCTAGATTTTCTAGGAATTGGCCCTCCAAAAATTGGTCCTTTCCCACGTCTGACAAGGCCTCAAAGGGGAGATATAGACGCCCCAGAGGTCGAGCTCAGGCACAGGCCTCTTACAGGTCCAGACAATGGACAGTTTCATCACCTAGAAGGGGTGAAGACCGATCTCAATCACAAAGGAAGAAAACCCAATGACTCCCTCTGCTGGGCTACAGGTCCTCTTTGCCTGGAAGCCCCTCTCGGAGGAAAACTTTCTCTTTTCTGCCAAAATTGGACTCAGATTACCCAGGACAAATGGGTTTTAGACGTGATTTTAACAGGTTACAAATTCCACTTTCATACTCTGCCAAGGTCTATCGGCTGGCCAGATCTGCCAAAACATCAGTGGTCAGAGGCCTTAAAACAAGTGGACGCCTTATTGGCCATGCGAGCCATAGAGCCTGTTCCACTTTCAGAGATGGGAAAAGGTTTTTACTCAAGACTATTTCTGGTTCCAAGAAAGCAAAATTCATGGAGACCGATTCTGGACCTTTCGGTATTAAACTACTTCCTGGAAATTCCAAAATTCAAGATGCTTACTTTACAACAACTTCTTCCAGTGCTCTCCCAGGATGCTTGGATGGTGACATTGGACTTGAAAGAGGCCTACCTACACATTCCCATCAGGCAGGAACGCAGGAAATTCCTCAGGTTCAAGGCAGGTTCGAGGCACTTTCAATTCTCTGTACTGCCCTTTGGTTTATCTACTGCGCCCAGAGTCTTTACCAAGTGCCTGGCTCCAGTAGTAGCCTATTGCAGACTCCAAGGGATTCAAATTTACCCCTACCTGGACGACTGCCTGATTCAGGCGGACAGCAAAGACCTTTTACTTCAGCATCTGAATTTTGTTCAACGTCTTCTCCTTATTCTGGGATTTTCAGTGAACACAAAAAAGTCACATTTGATCCCCTCTCAGCAAATGATCTTTTTGGGAGCTCTTCTAGACACAAACTTGCAAAGGGCCTTCCTCACTCCAGAAAAACAATTACAGCTGGCCTCAATTTTCAAAACCTTGGCTACTTTAACTCAGCTCACTGCAAGGAAATTCCTGCAGGCATTGGGCTACATGGCTTCTTGCATCCTGTTGATTCCAAATGCAAGGCTTCATATGAGAAAACTTCAATGGTACCTAAAGAGTGTATGGTCACAGCATTACCACAGTCTGGACACAATGATTCCACTGATTCCCTGCCTCCAGAAGGAGTTCCTTTGGTGGTCCAGGGCTCGTGCTTTAAACGAAGGGAATCCCTTCCGTCTGCCTCAACCTTCTCAGACCATAACCACGGACGCTTCGGATTATGCTTGGGGAGCTCATTTTCAAAATCTTTGCCAGCAGGGTTCTTGGACAAAGAAGGGTTGGGAGGTTGGCATAATGGATAAGGTGTTCACCTTGCAAACAGAAGGTGCAGGGTTTGATTCTCACGTGGGGTAATTGGCTAGGCTTAAAATGGCCCACAAGGGCAGTTAGCCTACTACTAACCTATGAATCAATAACCTATGAATCAAGCATCTAGCTTGACACATCAACTTGAAGGAAATGTTGGCAGTTCAAAATGCTCTTCTAGCCTTCCAAAATCATCTAAATCCGGGGCCTCTTCTGATTCGTACAGACAATACCACAGTCATGTGGTACATAAACAAGCAAGGGGGCTCTCATTCTTACCCCCTCTGCAGACTAGCCATGAATTTATGGGACACGGCTTTAAATCTGAATCTGCATCTTCAAGCTCAATTCATTCCAGGAAAACAGAATCTCTTAGCAGACAGCCTAAGCAGAAACCTTTTGGATCCTCACGAATGGATGCTGGACCCCAGCCTATTCAGCAAGATTACTGCAGTTTGGGGTTGTCCTCAGATCTGTTTGCATCCCATCTCAATCATCAGCTGCCTCTCTTTTGCACCAGGTCCTTCCACAAAACAGCTTGGAAAGTGGATGCCCTGTCATTCAGCTGGAGGAACCATTCTGGATATGCCTTCCCTCCTCTTCCTCTTCTTCCTAGAGTATTACTGAAAATAAAACAGGACAAGCCCAAGATAATCATTCTGATAGCTCCAAATTGGCCTCGGCAGTTTTGGTATCCAACTTTAAAACACCTGTTCTTGGAACCTCCTTGGATACTACCTCTGAACCCTTCTCTTCTGTCCCAGCATCAGGGTCAGATGCTACATCCTCAAATCAAGACCCTATGTCTGGCAGCTTGGCTCTTCAAGGGCCATTGATTCCTTCTGCTCTTCCCAAACAAGTTTTGGATGTTCTTTTAGAAGCTAGATGACCTAGCACTAGGAAATCTTATGCTTCTAAATGGAAAAGATTTTGTATTTGGATGCAGGACCGAGGTTCTAACCCTATTTTGCCTGATATTTCCTCTATTTTACTTTACCTCTCAGACCTTTTGCTTAAAGGCCTCTCTTTTTCATCCATCAAAATTCATGCTTCTGCTATCTCAGCTCATTTCAGCACTGATCCTCCCATCTTTTCTCACCAATTGATGAGACAATTTTTGAGAGGGGCTAAGAATTTAAGACCTCCCAGGACTCCTCCTGTTCCTGCTTGGGATTTTAATTACGTCTTGGAGAAACTTACTTTGCCTCCTTTTGAGCCTGCTGTGGCTTCAGATATCAAGTTCTTATCCTGGAAGACAGCTATTTTGTTAGCATTGACTTCTGCCAGAAGGGTTTCAGAGTTGCAAGCTCTCATGGCTGTGGAACCATATATTATTTTCCACCAAGACAGAGTTTCCTTGAGGACCAATCCTACATTTATGCCAAAAGTGATTTCGAAAGTGGCTCTAAATCAGACTATTCACCTTCCTATCTTCTTCCCTAATCCTCAAAATAAAGGGGAAAGGATTTTACATTCATTGGACGTACATAGACAGCTACGATTTTACCTGGACAAAACTAAAGATTTCAGAAAATCTGATCAGTTGCTTATCTCTTATGCCTCCAGTTCTCTAGGTAAGGCTGTTTCTAAACAAACTATTTCCAAATGGATTGCTCATGGAATAAGGTTTTGTTACTCTCACTATGGGAAACAGATTCCAGGTACTGTTAGAAGTCATTCTACTAGAGCAGCTGCCACTTAAGCGGCTTTTCTCAGAGGAGTTCCTACCAAAGATATTTTGGAAGCTGCCACTTGGAGTTCAATGCATACTTTTTCCAAGCACTATAATCTCCCTCTGTATTCTAAGTCTAGGGCAGGCTTTGCCTCTGCTGTTTTGCAGGGTCTTCTTGCTGCCCCTACTTCTGCATAACCTCCTCCCTCTTTCACTGCTTTGGATTCCACCCTACAGTTATGACTGCAACAGTGAAACACGAAGAACATTGTACAGTTGTGTACACCTACCATAAATGTAGATGTTCGAGTGTCTTCACTGTTGCAGTCGGTGTTTCCCTACCACCTATCCCCTCTTATTCTTGTTTGCTCCCTCTTCCACTTCTTTTGTGGTGTATTTGTGTTTCCTTTTTGGACACCTTTTGGTTTACTGGGGGCTTCTGACATCTGGGGCAAGAAAGGCTGGAGAAGATGGCGTCGGCTGACTGCTTTATACCTCTGCGTTCTGACGTCAGGGTACTTGCTGGTACAGCCGACGCCAGACCCAGACTTTGGAATTCTGGACGACTTCGGGCTGCCTGCCGGCAGGAACACCCTACAGTTATGACTGCAACAGTGAAGACACTCGAACATCTACATTTATGGTAGGTGTACACAACTGTACTTTCTATAATGATGTGACATTACTGAACTTAGAGTTTCTACACTAAATCCTTTGATTCACAGGTAATCCATAACTGTTTCTATTTCTTTAAAGTGTCCATCACTTGCCCCCCCCCTCTTTGTTTTCCCTTTTTTATGTATTGTGAAATTTTCCATATCTGGGTGCCTTTCCATGTAGTTCTCTCCAAATATCTTTGGAGCTGCTTTTTGTATTGATTAGTTTGGCTTTCTACTTTGCATAAATATTGCACTGTATCAGATATCTTTTTCTTTTCCATGTCCATTTTTTTTATACCTTTAAAAAAAAGCAATATCTTTTGGCTTCTCCCATTAGGGGTCACTATATCGGATCACCAGTTCGCAGATTGATTGTCAGTGGAGTTTTTATGGTGTTGAGTTGCCAGCCCTGTGCCACACGCGCATCTATCTGCATGTCTTTAAAACTCAACTCGACCGCAGGGAGGACATGCATACTCCACACAGAAGGCACTCCAGCCAAGAATCAAACCAGAGGATCTCTTGCTGTGAGGCGACAACTATAACTGCTGCACCACCACGGCCAAAATGAAATCTCTGGATTTTGTTTATATTTTTGCACTTCCTCTCTTGATTCCTTTTCTAGGGAGGCCGAAGTTTATTTATGTAATGTTCTTTTTGGGTCTGTTGTATTAATGAACATAAATTTGCATTTGAAGCTTTTGACAGTTTTTCCTTCCTCTAATTTTTCTCTGTCTTTCTGTATATCTTTTGTCTTGAAATACTGGGTTTCTTGCATAATAGTAATCATAGACAATTTCTTCCTTATCCTCAATAGCCCACTCTATCATCTTTATGGCTTTGTTTTTTTCTGGACTACTGCAGGCTGGCCTAACCCCATTATAGGAATGTTTCCATATTTTGAGAATTCTACACTGCCATTTTTTTTCAGTCCTGTCACCAGTATGTACACCAGGATTGGGCATGTTTTTTTTTTTTTTAATCCAGGGGCCTGTGCACCCAGCTTTCTTTTATTAACTTCTCTCTCCATGTTAAGCACTCTATAAAATAGTCTGTATGTCAGTGTCATCTTGGTGAGATTTTGTGAAAACAGGATTCACCATGCAAAAGTACCCACCAAGACTTGAGGATGAAATCATAGCATTGCTCTCCTTTTCTTGCTAATTTCATCATCTCTCCATTTGGACCCCATAAAAAAATATATATGTATGTATATGTGTGTATGTATGAATGTGTGTGTGTTATATGTGTATATATTTTTTTTACTTATTTTATTTATCTAACATTTGTTTATCAGGAAAATCTGACTGAGGACATAGCCCATTTTCATTGGAGGCCCGGGGAGAAAAGCTCCCCAGACATTGGACAATTAGTACGGAGTAAAAGCTCCACAGACGTTTGAAAAATATACATAATGGTTACTACATAGACATTACATAGATGTGTACAACCTTCCATAAATTCAAGATAATAGAGATGTTGAAGTACAGTTGGTATAGTATGACATATGATATGCAGAGGCTGAACATTCTTATAGTATTGCATTACTTGCCAGGTAAGTTTAAATTGAGCAGCATATTTCCAGTCATATTACTTATTGGTCAGAATAGCAGCGATAATTTAAATAAACAACCAAAAGAACAGGGGATAAGAGGAGAGAAGACAGGAGTGGATAGATGTCCTTCAAGAATGCAACTGCAGTCATAACATATGGGTTGTCCTGCCTCAGGCAGCCCTCGGTCTGCCGAATTCCAAAGTCTGGGTCCAGCGTCGGCTGGTGTCGCCTCCTCTCCGACGTCACAACGGCAGGAGTATAAAGACATCAGCCGACGCCATCTTCTTCAGTCTTTCTTGCCGCGTGGTGCCCGAAGCAGAAGTAGTTCGCAAGTGCCGGTCGGTCAGCTCCTGTGTTTTCAGTACCGAAGTTATCTAAAAGCTAAGTACCCCATTGGGGAACATTTATTCTTGCCTCAGCTGATGTCAGAACAAGTTGAGAAAGTTAATAATTGTTTGTCTTGTGGTAAACAAATACCTCATAAGGACTTCCATTCTCTCTGCCTTCCTTGCCTGGGCCCAGACCACGACGTCTCGGCCTGTGCTTGCTTTAATAAGCATACTCTCAGGCGCCGGGCAGAATTCGCTGAGGACTTTTTCGATGAATCTTTTGCATATATCATGCCGTCGGATCAACCGATAACCCAATCTGCTAAAAAACGCAAGGACCGGGACCAACATCCTCGACCCGTGTCCACTACCGATGCTACTCCTAAACCCTCTGCTAGTGCTCCTGTCCCTTCGGAAGTGGTAAA